>NW_028175217.1:0-84808 GCF_965226575.1 Pagrus pagrus | reverse complement strand
TTTTCAGAGCGAGAGGAGGCTGTTTTTGCACTGTACAGTCGCCTATAAGGCTGAAAAGTGGCTTATGTGAAAAATGAGCGTTTCAGAGCGAGAGCAGCCTGTTTTTGCACTAAGCTGCATTTCACTGAAAAAAGGTCTTTCAAACAGGTTTACTAGCCTGAACTGGTTGAATTTGGATCTTCTTCATGGCAAAGGAGTTTTTACCTGGAATTTCATTCATTAAAGGTGAAAAGTGGCTTATGTCAAAAATGAGCGTTTCAGAGCGATTGGAGGCTGTTTTAGCGCTGAAAAGTGGCTTTTGTGAAAAATGAGCGTTTCAGAGCGAGAGCAGCCTGTTTTTGCACTAAGCTGCATTTCACTGAAAAAAGGTCTTTCAAACAGGTTTACTAGCCTGAACTGGTTGAATTTGGATCTTCTTCATGGCAAAGGAGTTTTTACCTGGAATTTCATTCATTAAAGGTGAAATGTGGCTTATGTCAAAAATGAGCGTTTCAGAGCGATTGGAGGCTGTTTTAGCGCTGAAAAGTGGCTTATGTGAAAAATGAGCGTTTCAGAGCGAGAGCAGCCTGTTTTTGCACTAAGCTGCATTTCACTGAAAAAAGGTCTTTCAAACAGGTTTACTAGCCTGAACTGGTTGAATTTGGATCTTCTTCATGGCAAAGGAGTTTTTACCTGGAATTTCATTCATTAAAGGTGAAAAGTGGATTATGTCAAAAATGAGCGTTTCAGAGCGATTGGAGGCTGTTTTAGCGCTGAAAAGTGGCTTATGTGAAAAATGAGCGTTTCAGAGCGAGAGCAGCCTGTTTTTGCACTAAGCTGCATTTCACTGAAAAAAGGTCTTTCAAACAGGTTTACTAGCCTGAACTGGTTGAATTTGGATCTTCTTCATGGCAAAGGAGTTTTTACCTGGAATTTCATTCATTAAAGGTGAAAAGTGGCTTATGTCAAAAATGAGCGTTTCAGAGCGATTGGAGGCTGTTTTAGCACTGTACAGTCGCCTAAGGCTGAAAAGTGGCTTATGTGAAAAATGAGCGTTTCAGAGCGAGAGCAGCCTGTTTTTGCACTAAGCTGCATTTCACTGAAAAAAGGTCTTTCAAACAGGTTTACTAGCCTGAACTGGTTGAATTTGGATCTTCTTCATGGCAAAGGAGTTTTTACCTGGAATTTCATTCATTAAAGGTGAAAAGTGGCTTATGTCAAAAATGAGCGTTTCAGAGCGATTGGAGGCTGTTTTAGCGCTGAAAAGTGGCTTATGTGAAAAATGAGCGTTTCAGAGCGAGAGCAGCCTGTTTTTGCACTAAGCTGCATTTCACTGAAAAAAGGTCTTTCAAACAGGTTTACTAGCCTGAACTGGTTGAATTTGGATCTTCTTCATGGCAAATGAGTTTTTACCTGGAATTTAATTCATTAAGGCTGAAAAGTGGGTTATGTCAAAAATGAGCGTTTCAGAGCGATTGGAGGCTGTTTTAGCGCTGAAAAGTGGCTTATGTGAAAAATGAGCGTTTCAGAGCGAGAGCAGCCTGTTTTTGCACTAAGCTGCATTTCACTGAAAAAAGGTCTTTCAAACAGGTTTACTAGCCTGAACTGGTTGAATTTGGATCTTCTTCATGGCAAAGGAGTTTTTACCTGGAATTTCATTCATTAAAGGTGAAAAGTGGATTATGTCAAAAATGAGCGTTTCAGAGCGATTGGAGGCTGTTTTAGCGCTGAAAAGTGGCTTATGTGAAAAATGAGCGTTTCAGAGCGAGAGCAGCCTGTTTTTGCACTAAGCTGCATTTCACTGAAAAAAGGTCTTTCAAACAGGTTTACTAGCCTGAACTGGTTGAATTTGGATCTTCTTCATGGCAAAGGAGTTTTTACCTGGAATTTCATTCATTAAAGGTGAAAAGTGGCTTATGTCAAAAATGAGCGTTTCAGAGCGATTGGAGGCTGTTTTAGCACTGTACAGTCGCCTAAGGCTGAAAAGTGGCTTATGTGAAAAATGAGCGTTTCAGAGCGAGAGCAGCCTGTTTTTGCACTAAGCTGCATTTCACTGAAAAAAGGTCTTTCAAACAGGTTTACTAGCCTGAACTGGTTGAATTTGGATCTTCTTCATGGCAAAGGAGTTTTTACCTGGAATTTCATTCATTAAAGGTGAAAAGTGGATTATGTCAAAAATGAGCGTTTCAGAGCGATTGGAGGCTGTTTTAGCGCTGAAAAGTGGCTTATGTGAAAAATGAGCGTTTCAGAGCGAGAGCAGCCTGTTTTTGCACTAAGCTGCATTTCACTGAAAAAAGGTCTTTCAAACAGGTTTACTAGCCTGAACTGGTTGAATTTGGATCTTCCTCATGGCAAAGGAGTTTTTACCTGGAATTTCATTCATTAAAGGTGAAAAGTGGCTTATGTCAAAAATGAGCGTTTCAGAGCGATTGGAGGCTGTTTTAGCACTGTACAGTCGCCTAAGGCTGAAAAGTGGCTTATGTGAAAAATGAGCGTTTCAGAGCGAGAGCAGCCTGTTTTTGCACTAAGCTGCATTTCACTGAAAAAAGGTCTTTCAAACAGGTTTACTAGCCTGAACTGGTTGAATTTGGATCTTCTTCATGGCAAAGGAGTTTTTACCTGGAATTTCATTCATTAAAGGTGAAAAGTGGATTATGTCAAAAATGAGCGTTTCAGAGCGATTGGAGGCTGTTTTAGCACTGAAAAGTGGCTTATGTGAAAAATGAGCGTTTCAGAGCGAGAGCAGCCTGTTTTTGCACTAAGCTGCATTTCACTGAAAAAAGGTCTTTCAAACAGGTTTACTAGCCTGAACTGGTTGAATTTGGATCTTCTTCATGGCAAAGGAGTTTTTACCTGGAATTTCATTCATTAAAGGTGAAAAGTGGCTTATGTCAAAAATGAGCGTTTCAGAGCGATTGGAGGCTGTTTTAGCACTGTACAGTCGCCTAAGGCTGAAAAGTGGCTTATGTGAAAAATGAGCGTTTCAGAGCGAGAGCAGCCTGTTTTTGCACTAAGCTGCATTTCACTGAAAAAAGGTCTTTCAAACAGGTTTACTAGCCTGAACTGGTTGAATTTGGATCTTCTTCATGGCAAAGGAGTTTTTACCTGGAATTTCATTCATTAAAGGTGAAAAGTGGATTATGTCAAAAATGAGCGTTTCAGAGCGATTGGAGGCTGTTTTAGCGCTGAAAAGTGGCTTATGTGAAAAATGAGCGTTTCAGAGCGAGAGCAGCCTGTTTTTGCACTAAGCTGCATTTCACTGAAAAAAGGTCTTTCAAACAGGTTTACTAGCCTGAACTGGTTGAATTTGGATCTTCCTCATGGCAAAGGAGTTTTTACCTGGAATTTCATTCATTAAAGGTGAAAAGTGGCTTATGTCAAAAATGAGCGTTTCAGAGCGATTGGAGGCTGTTTTAGCACTGTACAGTCGCCTAAGGCTGAAAAGTGGCTTATGTGAAAAATGAGCGTTTCAGAGCGAGAGCAGCCTGTTTTTGCACTAAGCTGCATTTCACTGAAAAAAGGTCTTTCAAACAGGTTTACTAGCCTGAACTGGTTGAATTTGGATCTTCTTCATGGCAAAGGAGTTTTTACCTGGAATTTCATTCATTAAAGGTGAAAAGTGGATTATGTCAAAAATGAGCGTTTCAGAGCGATTGGAGGCTGTTTTAGCACTGTACAGTCGCCTAAGGCTGAAAAGTGGCTTATGTGAAAAATGAGCGTTTCAGAGCGAGAGCAGCCTGTTTTTGCACTAAGCTGCATTTCACTGAAAAAAGGTCTTTCAAACAGGTTTACTAGCCTGAACTGGTTGAATTTGGATCTTCTTCATGGCAAAGGAGTTTTTACCTGGAATTTCATTCATTAAAGGTGAAAAGTGGCTTATGTCAAAAATGAGCGTTTCAGAGCGATTGGAGGCTGTTTTAGCACTGTACAGTCGCCTAAGGCTGAAAAGTGGCTCATGTGAAAAATGAGCGTTTCAGAGCGAGAGCAGCCTGTTTTTGCACTAAGCTGCATTTCACTGAAAAAAGGTCTTTCAAACAGGTTTACTAGCCTGAACTGGTTGAATTTGGATCTTCTTCATGGCAAAGGAGTTTTTACCTGGAATTTCATTCATTAAAGGTGAAAAGTGGATTATGTCAAAAATGAGCGTTTCAGAGCGATTGGAGGCTGTTTTAGCGCTGAAAAGTGGCTTATGTGAAAAATGAGCGTTTCAGAGCGAGAGCAGCCTGTTTTTGCACTAAGCTGCATTTCACTGAAAAAAGGTCTTTCAAACAGGTTTACTAGCCTGAACTGGTTGAATTTGGATCTTCTTCATGGCAAAGGAGTTTTTACCTGGAATTTCATTCATTAAAGGTGAAAAGTGGCTTATGTCAAAAATGAGCGTTTCAGAGCGATTGGAGGCTGTTTTTGCACTGTACAGTCGCCTAAGGCTGAAAAGTGGCTTATGTGAAAAATGAGCGTTTCAGAGCGAGAGCAGCCTGTTTTTGCACTAAGCTGCATTTCACTGAAAAAAGGTCTTTCAAACAGGTTTACTAGCCTGAACTGGTTGAATTTGGATCTTCTTCATGGCAAAGGAGTTTTTACCTGGAATTTCATTCATTAAAGGTGAAAAGTGGATTATGTCAAAAATGAGCGTTTCAGAGCGATTGGAGGCTGTTTTAGCACTGTACAGTCGCCTAAGGCTGAAAAGTGGCTTATGTGAAAAATGAGCGTTTCAGAGCGAGAGCAGCCTGTTTTTGCACTAAGCTGCATTTCACTGAAAAAAGGTCTTTCAAACAGGTTTACTAGCCTGAACTGGTTGAATTTGGATCTTCTTCATGGCAAAGGAGTCTTTACCTGGAATTTCATTCATTAAGGCTGAAAAGTGGGTTATGTCAAAAATGAGCGTTTCAGAGCGATAGGAGGCTGTTTTAGCACTGTACAGTCGCCTAAGGCTGAAAAGTGGCTTATGTGAAAAATGTGCGTTTCAGAGCGAGAGCAGCCTGTTTTTGCACTAAGCTGCATTTCACTGAAAAAAAGTCTTTCAAACAGGTTTACTAGCCTGAACTGGTTGAATTTGGATCTTCTTCATGGCAAAGGAGTTTTTACCTGGAATTTCATTCATTAAAGGTGAAAAGTGGCTTATGTCAAAAATGAGCGTTTCAGAGCGATTGGAGGCTGTTTTAGCACTGTACAGTCGCCTAAGGCTGAAAAGTGGCTTATGTGAAAAATGAGCGTTTCAGAGCGAGAGCAGCCTGTTTTTGCACTAAGCTGCATTTCACTGAAAAAAGGTCTTTCAAACAGGTTTACTAGCCTGAACTGGTTGAATTTGGATCTTCTTCATGGCAAAGGAGTTTTTACCTGGAATTTCATTCATTAAAGGTGAAATGTGGCTTATGTCAAAAATGAGCGTTTCAGAGCGATTGGAGGCTGTTTTAGCGCTGAAAAGTGGCTTATGTGAAAAATGAGCGTTTCAGAGCGATTGGAGGCTGTTTTAGCACTGTACAGTCGCCTTAGGCTGAAAAGTGGCTTATGTGAAAAATGAGCGTTTCAGAGCGAGAGCAGCCTGTTTTTGCACTAAGCTGCATTTCACTGAAAAAAGGTCTTTCAAACAGGTTTACTAGCCTGAACTGGTTGAATTTGGATCTTATTCATGGCAAAGGAGTTTTTACCTGGAATTTCATTCATTAAAGGTGAAAAGTGGCTTATGTCAAAAATGAGCGTTTCAGAGCGATTGGAGGCTGTTTTAGCGCTGAAAAGTGGCTTATGTGAAAAATGAGCGTTTCAGAGCGAGAGCAGCCTGTTTTTGCACTAAGCTGCATTTCACTGAAAAAAGGTCTTTCAAACAGGTTTACTAGCCTGAACTGGTTGAATTTGGATCTTCTTCATGGCAAAGGAGTTTTTACCTGGAATTTCATTCATTAAAGGTGAAAAGTGGATTATGTGAAAAATGAGCGTTTCAGAGCGAGAGCAGCCTGTTTTTGCACTAAGCTGCATTTCACTGAAAAAAGGTCTTTCAAACAGGTTTACTAGCCTGAACTGGTTGAATTTGGATCTTCTTCATGGCAAAGGAGTTTTTACCTGGAATTTCATTCATTAAAGGTGAAAAGTGGCTTATGTCAAAAATGAGCGTTTCAGAGCGATTGGAGGCTGTTTTAGCACTGTACAGTCGCCTAAGGCTGAAAAGTGGCTTATGTGAAAAATGAGCGTTTCAGAGCGAGAGCAGCCTGTTTTTGCACTAAGCTGCATTTCACTGAAAAAAGGTCTTTCAAACAGGTTTACTAGCCTGAACTGGTTGAATTTGGATCTTCTTCATGGCAAAGGAGTTTTTACCTGGAATTTCATTCATTAAAGGTGAAAAGTGGATTATGTCAAAAATGAGCGTTTCAGAGCGATTGGAGGCTGTTTTAGCACTGTACAGTCGCCTAAGGCTGAAAAGTGGCTTATGTGAAAAATGAGCGTTTCAGAGCGAGAGCAGCCTGTTTTTGCACTAAGCTGCATTTCACTGAAAAAATGTCTTTCAAACAGGTTTACTAGCCTGAACTGGTTGAATTTGGATCTTATTCATGGCAAAGGAGTTTTTACCTGGAATTTAATTCATTAAAGGTGAAAAGTGGCTTATGTCAAAAATGAGCGTTTCAGAGCGATTGGAGGCTGTTTTAGCGCTGAAAAGTGGCTTTTGTGAAAAATGAGCGTTTCAGAGCGAGAGCAGCCTGTTTTTGCACTAAGCTGCATTTCACTGAAAAAAGGTCTTTCAAACAGGTTTACTAGCCTGAACTGGTTGAATTTGGATCTTCTTCATGGCAAAGGAGTTTTTACCTGGAATTTCATTCATTAAAGGTGAAATGTGGCTTATGTCAAAAATGAGCGTTTCAGAGCGATTGGAGGCTGTTTTAGCGCTGAAAAGTGGCTTATGTGAAAAATGAGCGTTTCAGAGCGAGAGCAGCCTGTTTTTGCACTAAGCTGCATTTCACTGAAAAAAGGTCTTTCAAACAGGTTTACTAGCCTGAACTGGTTGAATTTGGATCTTCTTCATGGCAAAGGAGTTTTTACCTGGAATTTCATTCATTAAAGGTGAAAAGTGGATTATGTCAAAAATGAGCGTTTCAGAGCGATTGGAGGCTGTTTTAGCACTGTACAGTCGCCTAAGGCTGAAAAGTGGCTTATGTGAAAAATGAGCGTTTCAGAGCGAGAGGAGGCTGTTTTTGCACTGTACAGTCGCCTATAAGGCTGAAAAGTGGCTTATGTGAAAAATGAGCGTTTCAGAGCGAGAGCAGCCTGTTTTTGCACTAAGCTGCATTTCACTGAAAAAAGGTCTTTCAAACAGGTTTACTAGCCTGAACTGGTTGAATTTGGATCTTCTTCATGGCAAAGGAGTTTTTACCTGGAATTTCATTCATTAAAGGTGAAATGTGGCTTATGTCAAAAATGAGCGTTTCAGAGCGATTGGAGGCTGTTTTAGCGCTGAAAAGTGGCTTATGTGAAAAATGAGCGTTTCAGAGCGAGAGCAGCCTGTTTTTGCACTAAGCTGCATTTCACTGAAAAAAGGTCTTTCAAACAGGTTTACTAGCCTGAACTGGTTGAATTTGGATCTTCTTCATGGCAAAGGAGTTTTTACCTGGAATTTCATTCATTAAAGGTGAAATGTGGCTTATGTCAAAAATGAGCGTTTCAGAGCGATTGGAGGCTGTTTTAGCGCTGAAAAGTGGCTTATGTGAAAAATGAGCCATTCAGAGCGATTGGAGGCTGTTTTAGCACTGTACAGTCGCCTAAGGCTGAAAAGTGGCTTATGTGAAAAATGAGCGTTTCAGAGCGAGAGCAGCCTGTTTTTGCACTAAGCTGCATTTCACTGAAAAAAGGTCTTTCAAACAGGTTTACTAGCCTGAACTGGTTGAATTTGGATCTTCTTCATGGCAAAGGAGTTTTTACCTGGAATTTAATTCATTAAGGCTGAAAAGTGGGTTATGTCAAAAATGAGCGTTTCAGAGCGATTGGAGGCTGTTTTAGCACTGTACAGTCGCCTAAGGCTGAAAAGTGGCTTATGTGAAAAATGAGCGTTTCAGAGGAAGAGCAGCCTGTTTTTGCACTAAGCTGCATTTCACTGAAAAAAGGTCTTTCAAACAGGTTTACTAGCCTGAACTGGTTGAATTTGGATCTTCTTCATGGCAAAGGAGTTTTTACCTGGAATTTCATTCATTAAAGGTGAAAAGTGGATTATGTCAAAAATGAGCGTTTCAGAGCGATTGGAGGCTGTTTTAGCACTGTACAGTCGCCTAAGGCTGAAAAGTGGCTTATGTGAAAAATGAGCGTTTCAGAGCGAGAGCAGCCTGTTTTTGCACTAAGCTGCATTTCACTGAAAAAAGGTCTTTCAAACAGGTTTACTAGCCTGAACTGGTTGAATTTGGATCTTCTTCATGGCAAAGGAGTTTTTACCTGGAATTTCATTCATTAAAGGTGAAAAGTGGCTTATGTCAAAAATGAGCGTTTCAGAGCGATTGGAGGCTGTTTTAGCACTGTACAGTCGCCTAAGGCTGAAAAGTGGCTTATGTGAAAAATGAGCGTTTCAGAGCGAGAGCAGCCTGTTTTTGCACTAAGCTGCATTTCACTGAAAAAAGGTCTTTCAAACAGGTTTACTAGCCTGAACTGGTTGAATTTGGATCTTCTTCATGGCAAAGGAGTTTTTACCTGGAATTTCATTCATTAAAGGTGAAAAGTGGCTTATGTCAAAAATGAGCGTTTCAGAGCGATTGGAGGCTGTTTTAGCGCTGAAAAGTGGCTTATGTGAAAAATGAGCGTTTCAGAGCGAGAGCAGCCTGTTTTTGCACTAAGCTGCATTTCACTGAAAAAAGGTCTTTCAAACAGGTTTACTAGCCTGAACTGGTTGAATTTGGATCTTCCTCATGGCAAAGGAGTTTTTACCTGGAATTTCATTCATTAAAGGTGAAAAGTGGCTTATGTCAAAAATGAGCGTTTCAGAGCGATTGGAGGCTGTTTTAGCACTGTACAGTCGCCTAAGGCTGAAAAGTGGCTTATGTGAAAAATGAGCGTTTCAGAGCGAGAGCAGCCTGTTTTTGCACTAAGCTGCATTTCACTGAAAAAAGGTCTTTCAAACAGGTTTACTAGCCTGAACTGGTTGAATTTGGATCTTCTTCATGGCAAAGGAGTTTTTACCTGGAATTTCATTCATTAAAGGTGAAAAGTGGATTATGTCAAAAATGAGCGTTTCAGAGCGATTGGAGGCTGTTTTAGCACTGTACAGTCGCCTAAGGCTGAAAAGTGGCTTATGTGAAAAATGAGCGTTTCAGAGCGAGAGCAGCCTGTTTTTGCACTAAGCTGCATTTCACTGAAAAAAGGTCTTTCAAACAGGTTTACTAGCCTGAACTGGTTGAATTTGGATCTTCTTCATGGCAAAGGAGTTTTTACCTGGAATTTCATTCATTAAAGGTGAAAAGTGGCTTATGTCAAAAATGAGCGTTTCAGAGCGATTGGAGGCTGTTTTAGCACTGTACAGTCGCCTAAGGCTGAAAAGTGGCTTATGTGAAAAATGAGCGTTTCAGAGCGAGAGCAGCCTGTTTTTGCACTAAGCTGCATTTCACTGAAAAAAGGTCTTTCAAACAGGTTTACTAGCCTGAACTGGTTGAATTTGGATCTTCTTCATGGCAAATGAGTTTTTACCTGGAATTTAATTCATTAAGGCTGAAAAGTGGGTTATGTCAAAAATGAGCGTTTCAGAGCGATTGGAGGCTGTTTTAGCGCTGAAAAGTGGCTTATGTGAAAAATGAGCGTTTCAGAGCGAGAGCAGCCTGTTTTTGCACTAAGCTGCATTTCACTGAAAAAAGGTCTTTCAAACAGGTTTACTAGCCTGAACTGGTTGAATTTGGATCTTCTTCATGGCAAAGGAGTTTTTACCTGGAATTTCATTCATTAAAGGTGAAAAGTGGATTATGTCAAAAATGAGCGTTTCAGAGCGATTGGAGGCTGTTTTAGCGCTGAAAAGTGGCTTATGTGAAAAATGAGCGTTTCAGAGCGAGAGCAGCCTGTTTTTGCACTAAGCTGCATTTCACTGAAAAAAGGTCTTTCAAACAGGTTTACTAGCCTGAACTGGTTGAATTTGGATCTTCTTCATGGCAAAGGAGTTTTTACCTGGAATTTCATTCATTAAAGGTGAAAAGTGGCTTATGTCAAAAATGAGCGTTTCAGAGCGATTGGAGGCTGTTTTAGCACTGTACAGTCGCCTAAGGCTGAAAAGTGGCTTATGTGAAAAATGAGCGTTTCAGAGCGAGAGCAGCCTGTTTTTGCACTAAGCTGCATTTCACTGAAAAAAGGTCTTTCAAACAGGTTTACTAGCCTGAACTGGTTGAATTTGGATCTTCTTCATGGCAAAGGAGTTTTTACCTGGAATTTCATTCATTAAAGGTGAAAAGTGGCTTATGTCAAAAATGAGCGTTTCAGAGCGATTGGAGGCTGTTTTAGCGCTGAAAAGTGGCTTATGTGAAAAATGAGCGTTTCAGAGCGAGAGCAGCCTGTTTTTGCACTAAGCTGCATTTCACTGAAAAAAGGTCTTTCAAACAGGTTTACTAGCCTGAACTGGTTGAATTTGGATCTTCTTCATGGCAAAGGAGTTTTTACCTGGAATTTCATTCATTAAAGGTGAAAAGTGGATTATGTCAAAAATGAGCGTTTCAGAGCGATTGGAGGCTGTTTTAGCACTGTACAGTCGCCTAAGGCTGAAAAGTGGCTTATGTGAAAAATGAGCGTTTCAGAGCGAGAGCAGCCTGTTTTTGCACTAAGCTGCATTTCACTGAAAAAAGGTCTTTCAAACAGGTTTACTAGCCTGAACTGGTTGAATTTGGATCTTCTTCATGGCAAAGGAGTTTTTACCTGGAATTTCATTCATTAAAGGTGAAAAGTGGCTTATGTCAAAAATGAGCGTTTCAGAGCGATTGGAGGCTGTTTTAGCACTGTACAGTCGCCTAAGGCTGAAAAGTGGCTCATGTGAAAAATGAGCGTTTCAGAGCGAGAGCAGCCTGTTTTTGCACTAAGCTGCATTTCACTGAAAAAAGGTCTTTCAAACAGGTTTACTAGCCTGAACTGGTTGAATTTGGATCTTCTTCATGGCAAAGGAGTTTTTACCTGGAATTTCATTCATTAAAGGTGAAAAGTGGATTATGTCAAAAATGAGCGTTTCAGAGCGATTGGAGGCTGTTTTAGCGCTGAAAAGTGGCTTATGTGAAAAATGAGCGTTTCAGAGCGAGAGCAGCCTGTTTTTGCACTAAGCTGCATTTCACTGAAAAAAGGTCTTTCAAACAGGTTTACTAGCCTGAACTGGTTGAATTTGGATCTTCTTCATGGCAAAGGAGTTTTTACCTGGAATTTCATTCATTAAAGGTGAAAAGTGGCTTATGTCAAAAATGAGCGTTTCAGAGCGATTGGAGGCTGTTTTTGCACTGTACAGTCGCCTAAGGCTGAAAAGTGGCTTATGTGAAAAATGAGCGTTTCAGAGCGAGAGCAGCCTGTTTTTGCACTAAGCTGCATTTCACTGAAAAAAGGTCTTTCAAACAGGTTTACTAGCCTGAACTGGTTGAATTTGGATCTTATTCATGGCAAAGGAGTTTTTACCTGGAATTTCATTCATTAAAGGTGAAAAGTGGCTTATGTCAAAAATGAGCGTTTCAGAGCGATTGGAGGCTGTTTTAGCGCTGAAAAGTGGCTTATGTGAAAAATGAGCGTTTCAGAGCGAGAGCAGCCTGTTTTTGCACTAAGCTGCATTTCACTGAAAAAAGGTCTTTCAAACAGGTTTACTAGCCTGAACTGGTTGAATTTGGATCTTATTCATGGCAAAGGAGTTTTTACCTGGAATTTCATTCATTAAAGGTGAAAAGTGGCTTATGTCAAAAATGAGCGTTTCAGAGCGATTGGAGGCTGTTTTAGCACTGTACAGTCGCCTAAGGCTGAAAAGTGGCTTATGTGAAAAATGAGCGTTTCAGAGCGAGAGCAGCCTGTTTTTGCACTAAGCTGCATTTCACTGAAAAAAGGTCTTTCAAACAGGTTTACTAGCCTGAACTGGTTGAATTTGGATCTTCTTCATGGCAAAGGAGTTTTTACCTGGAATTTCATTCATTAAAGGTGAAAAGTGGATTATGTCAAAAATGAGCGTTTCAGAGCGATTGGAGGCTGTTTTAGCACTGTACAGTCGCCTAAGGCTGAAAAGTGGCTTATGTGAAAAATGAGCGTTTCAGAGCGAGAGCAGCCTGTTTTTGCACTAAGCTGCATTTCACTGAAAAAAGGTCTTTCAAACAGGTTTACTAGCCTGAACTGGTTGAATTTGGATCTTCTTCATGGCAAAGGAGTCTTTACCTGGAATTTCATTCATTAAGGCTGAAAAGTGGGTTATGTCAAAAATGAGCGTTTCAGAGCGATAGGAGGCTGTTTTAGCACTGTACAGTCGCCTAAGGCTGAAAAGTGGCTTATGTGAAAAATGTGCGTTTCAGAGCGAGAGCAGCCTGTTTTTGCACTAAGCTGCATTTCACTGAAAAAAAGTCTTTCAAACAGGTTTACTAGCCTGAACTGGTTGAATTTGGATCTTCTTCATGGCAAAGGAGTTTTTACCTGGAATTTCATTCATTAAAGGTGAAAAGTGGATTATGTCAAAAATGAGCGTTTCAGAGCGATTGGAGGCTGTTTTAGCACTGTACAGTCGCCTAAGGCTGAAAAGTGGCTTATGTGAAAAATGAGCGTTTCAGAGCGAGAGCAGCCTGTTTTTGCACTAAGCTGCATTTCACTGAAAAAAGGTCTTTCAAACAGGTTTACTAGCCTGAACTGGTTGAATTTGGATCTTCTTCATGGCAAAGGAGTTTTTACCTGGAATTTCATTCATTAAAGGTGAAAAGTGGCTTATGTCAAAAATGAGCGTTTCAGAGCGATTGGAGGCTGTTTTAGCACTGTACAGTCGCCTAAGGCTGAAAAGTGGCTCATGTGAAAAATGAGCGTTTCAGAGCGAGAGCAGCCTGTTTTTGCACTAAGCTGCATTTCACTGAAAAAAGGTCTTTCAAACAGGTTTACTAGCCTGAACTGGTTGAATTTGGATCTTCTTCATGGCAAAGGAGTTTTTACCTGGAATTTCATTCATTAAAGGTGAAAAGTGGATTATGTCAAAAATGAGCGTTTCAGAGCGATTGGAGGCTGTTTTAGCGCTGAAAAGTGGCTTATGTGAAAAATGAGCGTTTCAGAGCGAGAGCAGCCTGTTTTTGCACTAAGCTGCATTTCACTGAAAAAAGGTCTTTCAAACAGGTTTACTAGCCTGAACTGGTTGAATTTGGATCTTCTTCATGGCAAAGGAGTTTTTACCTGGAATTTCATTCATTAAAGGTGAAAAGTGGCTTATGTCAAAAATGAGCGTTTCAGAGCGATTGGAGGCTGTTTTTGCACTGTACAGTCGCCTAAGGCTGAAAAGTGGCTTATGTGAAAAATGAGCGTTTCAGAGCGAGAGCAGCCTGTTTTTGCACTAAGCTGCATTTCACTGAAAAAAGGTCTTTCAAACAGGTTTACTAGCCTGAACTGGTTGAATTTGGATCTTCTTCATGGCAAAGGAGTTTTTACCTGGAATTTCATTCATTAAAGGTGAAAAGTGGATTATGTCAAAAATGAGCGTTTCAGAGCGATTGGAGGCTGTTTTAGCACTGTACAGTCGCCTAAGGCTGAAAAGTGGCTTATGTGAAAAATGAGCGTTTCAGAGCGAGAGCAGCCTGTTTTTGCACTAAGCTGCATTTCACTGAAAAAAGGTCTTTCAAACAGGTTTACTAGCCTGAACTGGTTGAATTTGGATCTTCTTCATGGCAAAGGAGTCTTTACCTGGAATTTCATTCATTAAGGCTGAAAAGTCGGTTATGTCAAAAATGAGCGTTTCAGAGCGATAGGAGGCTGTTTTAGCACTGTACAGTCGCCTAAGGCTGAAAAGTGGCTTATGTGAAAAATGTGCGTTTCAGAGCGAGAGCAGCCTGTTTTTGCACTAAGCTGCATTTCACTGAAAAAAAGTCTTTCAAACAGGTTTACTAGCCTGAACTGGTTGAATTTGGATCTTCTTCATGGCAAAGGAGTTTTTACCTGGAATTTCATTCATTAAAGGTGAAAAGTGGCTTATGTCAAAAATGAGCGTTTCAGAGCGATTGGAGGCTGTTTTAGCACTGTACAGTCGCCTAAGGCTGAAAAGTGGCTTATGTGAAAAATGAGCGTTTCAGAGCGAGAGCAGCCTGTTTTTGCACTAAGCTGCATTTCACTGAAAAAAGGTCTTTCAAACAGGTTTACTAGCCTGAACTGGTTGAATTTGGATCTTCTTCATGGCAAAGGAGTTTTTACCTGGAATTTCATTCATTAAAGGTGAAATGTGGCTTATGTCAAAAATGAGCGTTTCAGAGCGATTGGAGGCTGTTTTAGCGCTGAAAAGTGGCTTATGTGAAAAATGAGCGTTTCAGAGCGATTGGAGGCTGTTTTAGCACTGTACAGTCGCCTTAGGCTGAAAAGTGGCTTATGTGAAAAATGAGCGTTTCAGAGCGAGAGCAGCCTGTTTTTGCACTAAGCTGCATTTCACTGAAAAAAGGTCTTTCAAACAGGTTTACTAGCCTGAACTGGTTGAATTTGGATCTTATTCATGGCAAAGGAGTTTTTACCTGGAATTTCATTCATTAAAGGTGAAAAGTGGCTTATGTCAAAAATGAGCGTTTCAGAGCGATTGGAGGCTGTTTTAGCGCTGAAAAGTGGCTTATGTGAAAAATGAGCGTTTCAGAGCGAGAGCAGCCTGTTTTTGCACTAAGCTGCATTTCACTGAAAAAAGGTCTTTCAAACAGGTTTACTAGCCTGAACTGGTTGAATTTGGATCTTCTTCATGGCAAAGGAGTTTTTACCTGGAATTTCATTCATTAAAGGTGAAAAGTGGATTATGTGAAAAATGAGCGTTTCAGAGCGAGAGCAGCCTGTTTTTGCACTAAGCTGCATTTCACTGAAAAAAGGTCTTTCAAACAGGTTTACTAGCCTGAACTGGTTGAATTTGGATCTTCTTCATGGCAAAGGAGTTTTTACCTGGAATTTCATTCATTAAAGGTGAAAAGTGGCTTATGTCAAAAATGAGCGTTTCAGAGCGATTGGAGGCTGTTTTAGCACTGTACAGTCGCCTAAGGCTGAAAAGTGGCTTATGTGAAAAATGAGCGTTTCAGAGCGAGAGCAGCCTGTTTTTGCACTAAGCTGCATTTCACTGAAAAAAGGTCTTTCAAACAGGTTTACTAGCCTGAACTGGTTGAATTTGGATCTTCTTCATGGCAAAGGAGTTTTTACCTGGAATTTCATTCATTAAAGGTGAAAAGTGGATTATGTCAAAAATGAGCGTTTCAGAGCGATTGGAGGCTGTTTTAGCACTGTACAGTCGCCTAAGGCTGAAAAGTGGCTTATGTGAAAAATGAGCGTTTCAGAGCGAGAGCAGCCTGTTTTTGCACTAAGCTGCATTTCACTGAAAAAATGTCTTTCAAACAGGTTTACTAGCCTGAACTGGTTGAATTTGGATCTTATTCATGGCAAAGGAGTTTTTACCTGGAATTTAATTCATTAAAGGTGAAAAGTGGCTTATGTCAAAAATGAGCGTTTCAGAGCGATTGGAGGCTGTTTTAGCGCTGAAAAGTGGCTTTTGTGAAAAATGAGCGTTTCAGAGCGAGAGCAGCCTGTTTTTGCACTAAGCTGCATTTCACTGAAAAAAGGTCTTTCAAACAGGTTTACTAGCCTGAACTGGTTGAATTTGGATCTTCTTCATGGCAAAGGAGTTTTTACCTGGAATTTCATTCATTAAAGGTGAAATGTGGCTTATGTCAAAAATGAGCGTTTCAGAGCGATTGGAGGCTGTTTTAGCGCTGAAAAGTGGCTTATGTGAAAAATGAGCGTTTCAGAGCGAGAGCAGCCTGTTTTTGCACTAAGCTGCATTTCACTGAAAAAAGGTCTTTCAAACAGGTTTACTAGCCTGAACTGGTTGAATTTGGATCTTCTTCATGGCAAAGGAGTTTTTACCTGGAATTTCATTCATTAAAGGTGAAAAGTGGATTATGTCAAAAATGAGCGTTTCAGAGCGATTGGAGGCTGTTTTAGCACTGTACAGTCGCCTAAGGCTGAAAAGTGGCTTATGTGAAAAATGAGCGTTTCAGAGCGAGAGGAGGCTGTTTTTGCACTGTACAGTCGCCTATAAGGCTGAAAAGTGGCTTATGTGAAAAATGAGCGTTTCAGAGCGAGAGCAGCCTGTTTTTGCACTAAGCTGCATTTCACTGAAAAAAGGTCTTTCAAACAGGTTTACTAGCCTGAACTGGTTGAATTTGGATCTTCTTCATGGCAAAGGAGTTTTTACCTGGAATTTCATTCATTAAAGGTGAAATGTGGCTTATGTCAAAAATGAGCGTTTCAGAGCGATTGGAGGCTGTTTTAGCGCTGAAAAGTGGCTTATGTGAAAAATGAGCGTTTCAGAGCGAGAGCAGCCTGTTTTTGCACTAAGCTGCATTTCACTGAAAAAAGGTCTTTCAAACAGGTTTACTAGCCTGAACTGGTTGAATTTGGATCTTCTTCATGGCAAAGGAGTTTTTACCTGGAATTTCATTCATTAAAGGTGAAATGTGGCTTATGTCAAAAATGAGCGTTTCAGAGCGATTGGAGGCTGTTTTAGCGCTGAAAAGTGGCTTATGTGAAAAATGAGCCATTCAGAGCGATTGGAGGCTGTTTTAGCACTGTACAGTCGCCTAAGGCTGAAAAGTGGCTTATGTGAAAAATGAGCGTTTCAGAGCGAGAGCAGCCTGTTTTTGCACTAAGCTGCATTTCACTGAAAAAAGGTCTTTCAAACAGGTTTACTAGCCTGAACTGGTTGAATTTGGATCTTCTTCATGGCAAAGGAGTTTTTACCTGGAATTTAATTCATTAAGGCTGAAAAGTGGGTTATGTCAAAAATGAGCGTTTCAGAGCGATTGGAGGCTGTTTTAGCACTGTACAGTCGCCTAAGGCTGAAAAGTGGCTTATGTGAAAAATGAGCGTTTCAGAGGAAGAGCAGCCTGTTTTTGCACTAAGCTGCATTTCACTGAAAAAAGGTCTTTCAAACAGGTTTACTAGCCTGAACTGGTTGAATTTGGATCTTCTTCATGGCAAAGGAGTTTTTACCTGGAATTTCATTCATTAAAGGTGAAAAGTGGATTATGTCAAAAATGAGCGTTTCAGAGCGATTGGAGGCTGTTTTAGCACTGTACAGTCGCCTAAGGCTGAAAAGTGGCTTATGTGAAAAATGAGCGTTTCAGAGCGAGAGCAGCCTGTTTTTGCACTAAGCTGCATTTCACTGAAAAAAGGTCTTTCAAACAGGTTTACTAGCCTGAACTGGTTGAATTTGGATCTTCTTCATGGCAAAGGAGTTTTTACCTGGAATTTCATTCATTAAAGGTGAAAAGTGGCTTATGTCAAAAATGAGCGTTTCAGAGCGATTGGAGGCTGTTTTAGCACTGTACAGTCGCCTAAGGCTGAAAAGTGGCTTATGTGAAAAATGAGCGTTTCAGAGCGAGAGCAGCCTGTTTTTGCACTAAGCTGCATTTCACTGAAAAAAGGTCTTTCAAACAGGTTTACTAGCCTGAACTGGTTGAATTTGGATCTTCTTCATGGCAAAGGAGTTTTTACCTGGAATTTCATTCATTAAAGGTGAAAAGTGGCTTATGTCAAAAATGAGCGTTTCAGAGCGATTGGAGGCTGTTTTAGCGCTGAAAAGTGGCTTATGTGAAAAATGAGCGTTTCAGAGCGAGAGCAGCCTGTTTTTGCACTAAGCTGCATTTCACTGAAAAAAGGTCTTTCAAACAGGTTTACTAGCCTGAACTGGTTGAATTTGGATCTTCCTCATGGCAAAGGAGTTTTTACCTGGAATTTCATTCATTAAAGGTGAAAAGTGGCTTATGTCAAAAATGAGCGTTTCAGAGCGATTGGAGGCTGTTTTAGCACTGTACAGTCGCCTAAGGCTGAAAAGTGGCTTATGTGAAAAATGAGCGTTTCAGAGCGAGAGCAGCCTGTTTTTGCACTAAGCTGCATTTCACTGAAAAAAGGTCTTTCAAACAGGTTTACTAGCCTGAACTGGTTGAATTTGGATCTTCTTCATGGCAAAGGAGTTTTTACCTGGAATTTCATTCATTAAAGGTGAAAAGTGGATTATGTCAAAAATGAGCGTTTCAGAGCGATTGGAGGCTGTTTTAGCACTGTACAGTCGCCTAAGGCTGAAAAGTGGCTTATGTGAAAAATGAGCGTTTCAGAGCGAGAGCAGCCTGTTTTTGCACTAAGCTGCATTTCACTGAAAAAAGGTCTTTCAAACAGGTTTACTAGCCTGAACTGGTTGAATTTGGATCTTCTTCATGGCAAAGGAGTTTTTACCTGGAATTTCATTCATTAAAGGTGAAAAGTGGCTTATGTCAAAAATGAGCGTTTCAGAGCGATTGGAGGCTGTTTTAGCACTGTACAGTCGCCTAAGGCTGAAAAGTGGCTTATGTGAAAAATGAGCGTTTCAGAGCGAGAGCAGCCTGTTTTTGCACTAAGCTGCATTTCACTGAAAAAAGGTCTTTCAAACAGGTTTACTAGCCTGAACTGGTTGAATTTGGATCTTCTTCATGGCAAATGAGTTTTTACCTGGAATTTAATTCATTAAGGCTGAAAAGTGGGTTATGTCAAAAATGAGCGTTTCAGAGCGATTGGAGGCTGTTTTAGCGCTGAAAAGTGGCTTATGTGAAAAATGAGCGTTTCAGAGCGAGAGCAGCCTGTTTTTGCACTAAGCTGCATTTCACTGAAAAAAGGTCTTTCAAACAGGTTTACTAGCCTGAACTGGTTGAATTTGGATCTTCTTCATGGCAAAGGAGTTTTTACCTGGAATTTCATTCATTAAAGGTGAAAAGTGGATTATGTCAAAAATGAGCGTTTCAGAGCGATTGGAGGCTGTTTTAGCGCTGAAAAGTGGCTTATGTGAAAAATGAGCGTTTCAGAGCGAGAGCAGCCTGTTTTTGCACTAAGCTGCATTTCACTGAAAAAAGGTCTTTCAAACAGGTTTACTAGCCTGAACTGGTTGAATTTGGATCTTCTTCATGGCAAAGGAGTTTTTACCTGGAATTTCATTCATTAAAGGTGAAAAGTGGCTTATGTCAAAAATGAGCGTTTCAGAGCGATTGGAGGCTGTTTTAGCACTGTACAGTCGCCTAAGGCTGAAAAGTGGCTTATGTGAAAAATGAGCGTTTCAGAGCGAGAGCAGCCTGTTTTTGCACTAAGCTGCATTTCACTGAAAAAAGGTCTTTCAAACAGGTTTACTAGCCTGAACTGGTTGAATTTGGATCTTCTTCATGGCAAAGGAGTTTTTACCTGGAATTTCATTCATTAAAGGTGAAAAGTGGCTTATGTCAAAAATGAGCGTTTCAGAGCGATTGGAGGCTGTTTTAGCGCTGAAAAGTGGCTTATGTGAAAAATGAGCGTTTCAGAGCGAGAGCAGCCTGTTTTTGCACTAAGCTGCATTTCACTGAAAAAAGGTCTTTCAAACAGGTTTACTAGCCTGAACTGGTTGAATTTGGATCTTCTTCATGGCAAAGGAGTTTTTACCTGGAATTTCATTCATTAAAGGTGAAAAGTGGATTATGTCAAAAATGAGCGTTTCAGAGCGATTGGAGGCTGTTTTAGCACTGTACAGTCGCCTAAGGCTGAAAAGTGGCTTATGTGAAAAATGAGCGTTTCAGAGCGAGAGCAGCCTGTTTTTGCACTAAGCTGCATTTCACTGAAAAAAGGTCTTTCAAACAGGTTTACTAGCCTGAACTGGTTGAATTTGGATCTTCTTCATGGCAAAGGAGTTTTTACCTGGAATTTCATTCATTAAAGGTGAAAAGTGGCTTATGTCAAAAATGAGCGTTTCAGAGCGATTGGAGGCTGTTTTAGCACTGTACAGTCGCCTAAGGCTGAAAAGTGGCTCATGTGAAAAATGAGCGTTTCAGAGCGAGAGCAGCCTGTTTTTGCACTAAGCTGCATTTCACTGAAAAAAGGTCTTTCAAACAGGTTTACTAGCCTGAACTGGTTGAATTTGGATCTTCTTCATGGCAAAGGAGTTTTTACCTGGAATTTCATTCATTAAAGGTGAAAAGTGGATTATGTCAAAAATGAGCGTTTCAGAGCGATTGGAGGCTGTTTTAGCGCTGAAAAGTGGCTTATGTGAAAAATGAGCGTTTCAGAGCGAGAGCAGCCTGTTTTTGCACTAAGCTGCATTTCACTGAAAAAAGGTCTTTCAAACAGGTTTACTAGCCTGAACTGGTTGAATTTGGATCTTATTCATGGCAAAGGAGTTTTTACCTGGAATTTCATTCATTAAAGGTGAAAAGTGGCTTATGTCAAAAATGAGCGTTTCAGAGCGATTGGAGGCTGTTTTAGCACTGTACAGTCGCCTAAGGCTGAAAAGTGGCTTATGTGAAAAATGAGCGTTTCAGAGCGAGAGCAGCCTGTTTTTGCACTAAGCTGCATTTCACTGAAAAAAGGTCTTTCAAACAGGTTTACTAGCCTGAACTGGTTGAATTTGGATCTTCTTCATGGCAAAGGAGTTTTTACCTGGAATTTCATTCATTAAAGGTGAAAAGTGGATTATGTCAAAAATGAGCGTTTCAGAGCGATTGGAGGCTGTTTTAGCACTGTACAGTCGCCTAAGGCTGAAAAGTGGCTTATGTGAAAAATGAGCGTTTCAGAGCGAGAGCAGCCTGTTTTTGCACTAAGCTGCATTTCACTGAAAAAAGGTCTTTCAAACAGGTTTACTAGCCTGAACTGGTTGAATTTGGATCTTCTTCATGGCAAAGGAGTCTTTACCTGGAATTTCATTCATTAAGGCTGAAAAGTGGGTTATGTCAAAAATGAGCGTTTCAGAGCGATAGGAGGCTGTTTTAGCACTGTACAGTCGCCTAAGGCTGAAAAGTGGCTTATGTGAAAAATGTGCGTTTCAGAGCGAGAGCAGCCTGTTTTTGCACTAAGCTGCATTTCACTGAAAAAAAGTCTTTCAAACAGGTTTACTAGCCTGAACTGGTTGAATTTGGATCTTCTTCATGGCAAAGGAGTTTTTACCTGGAATTTCATTCATTAAAGGTGAAAAGTGGCTTATGTCAAAAATGAGCGTTTCAGAGCGATTGGAGGCTGTTTTAGCACTGTACAGTCGCCTAAGGCTGAAAAGTGGCTTATGTGAAAAATGAGCGTTTCAGAGCGAGAGCAGCCTGTTTTTGCACTAAGCTGCATTTCACTGAAAAAAGGTCTTTCAAACAGGTTTACTAGCCTGAACTGGTTGAATTTGGATCTTCTTCATGGCAAAGGAGTTTTTACCTGGAATTTCATTCATTAAAGGTGAAATGTGGCTTATGTCAAAAATGAGCGTTTCAGAGCGATTGGAGGCTGTTTTAGCGCTGAAAAGTGGCTTATGTGAAAAATGAGCGTTTCAGAGCGATTGGAGGCTGTTTTAGCACTGTACAGTCGCCTTAGGCTGAAAAGTGGCTTATGTGAAAAATGAGCGTTTCAGAGCGAGAGCAGCCTGTTTTTGCACTAAGCTGCATTTCACTGAAAAAAGGTCTTTCAAACAGGTTTACTAGCCTGAACTGGTTGAATTTGGATCTTATTCATGGCAAAGGAGTTTTTACCTGGAATTTCATTCATTAAAGGTGAAAAGTGGCTTATGTCAAAAATGAGCGTTTCAGAGCGATTGGAGGCTGTTTTAGCGCTGAAAAGTGGCTTATGTGAAAAATGAGCGTTTCAGAGCGAGAGCAGCCTGTTTTTGCACTAAGCTGCATTTCACTGAAAAAAGGTCTTTCAAACAGGTTTACTAGCCTGAACTGGTTGAATTTGGATCTTCTTCATGGCAAAGGAGTTTTTACCTGGAATTTCATTCATTAAAGGTGAAAAGTGGATTATGTGAAAAATGAGCGTTTCAGAGCGAGAGCAGCCTGTTTTTGCACTAAGCTGCATTTCACTGAAAAAAGGTCTTTCAAACAGGTTTACTAGCCTGAACTGGTTGAATTTGGATCTTCTTCATGGCAAAGGAGTTTTTACCTGGAATTTCATTCATTAAAGGTGAAAAGTGGCTTATGTCAAAAATGAGCGTTTCAGAGCGATTGGAGGCTGTTTTAGCACTGTACAGTCGCCTAAGGCTGAAAAGTGGCTTATGTGAAAAATGAGCGTTTCAGAGCGAGAGCAGCCTGTTTTTGCACTAAGCTGCATTTCACTGAAAAAAGGTCTTTCAAACAGGTTTACTAGCCTGAACTGGTTGAATTTGGATCTTCTTCATGGCAAAGGAGTTTTTACCTGGAATTTCATTCATTAAAGGTGAAAAGTGGATTATGTCAAAAATGAGCGTTTCAGAGCGATTGGAGGCTGTTTTAGCACTGTACAGTCGCCTAAGGCTGAAAAGTGGCTTATGTGAAAAATGAGCGTTTCAGAGCGAGAGCAGCCTGTTTTTGCACTAAGCTGCATTTCACTGAAAAAATGTCTTTCAAACAGGTTTACTAGCCTGAACTGGTTGAATTTGGATCTTATTCATGGCAAAGGAGTTTTTACCTGGAATTTAATTCATTAAAGGTGAAAAGTGGCTTATGTCAAAAATGAGCGTTTCAGAGCGATTGGAGGCTGTTTTAGCGCTGAAAAGTGGCTTTTGTGAAAAATGAGCGTTTCAGAGCGAGAGCAGCCTGTTTTTGCACTAAGCTGCATTTCACTGAAAAAAGGTCTTTCAAACAGGTTTACTAGCCTGAACTGGTTGAATTTGGATCTTCTTCATGGCAAAGGAGTTTTTACCTGGAATTTCATTCATTAAAGGTGAAATGTGGCTTATGTCAAAAATGAGCGTTTCAGAGCGATTGGAGGCTGTTTTAGCGCTGAAAAGTGGCTTATGTGAAAAATGAGCGTTTCAGAGCGAGAGCAGCCTGTTTTTGCACTAAGCTGCATTTCACTGAAAAAAGGTCTTTCAAACAGGTTTACTAGCCTGAACTGGTTGAATTTGGATCTTCTTCATGGCAAAGGAGTTTTTACCTGGAATTTCATTCATTAAAGGTGAAAAGTGGATTATGTCAAAAATGAGCGTTTCAGAGCGATTGGAGGCTGTTTTAGCACTGTACAGTCGCCTAAGGCTGAAAAGTGGCTTATGTGAAAAATGAGCGTTTCAGAGCGAGAGGAGGCTGTTTTTGCACTGTACAGTCGCCTATAAGGCTGAAAAGTGGCTTATGTGAAAAATGAGCGTTTCAGAGCGAGAGCAGCCTGTTTTTGCACTAAGCTGCATTTCACTGAAAAAAGGTCTTTCAAACAGGTTTACTAGCCTGAACTGGTTGAATTTGGATCTTCTTCATGGCAAAGGAGTTTTTACCTGGAATTTCATTCATTAAAGGTGAAAAGTGGCTTATGTCAAAAATGAGCGTTTCAGAGCGATTGGAGGCTGTTTTAGCGCTGAAAAGTGGCTTTTGTGAAAAATGAGCGTTTCAGAGCGAGAGCAGCCTGTTTTTGCACTAAGCTGCATTTCACTGAAAAAAGGTCTTTCAAACAGGTTTACTAGCCTGAACTGGTTGAATTTGGATCTTCTTCATGGCAAAGGAGTTTTTACCTGGAATTTCATTCATTAAAGGTGAAATGTGGCTTATGTCAAAAATGAGCGTTTCAGAGCGATTGGAGGCTGTTTTAGCGCTGAAAAGTGGCTTATGTGAAAAATGAGCCATTCAGAGCGATTGGAGGCTGTTTTAGCACTGTACAGTCGCCTAAGGCTGAAAAGTGGCTTATGTGAAAAATGAGCGTTTCAGAGCGAGAGCAGCCTGTTTTTGCACTAAGCTGCATTTCACTGAAAAAAGGTCTTTCAAACAGGTTTACTAGCCTGAACTGGTTGAATTTGGATCTTCTTCATGGCAAAGGAGTTTTTACCTGGAATTTAATTCATTAAGGCTGAAAAGTGGGTTATGTCAAAAATGAGCGTTTCAGAGCGATTGGAGGCTGTTTTAGCACTGTACAGTCGCCTAAGGCTGAAAAGTGGCTTATGTGAAAAATGAGCGTTTCAGAGCAAGAGCAGCCTGTTTTTGCACTAAGCTGCATTTCACTGAAAAAAGGTCTTTCAAACAGGTTTACTAGCCTGAACTGGTTGAATTTGGATCTTCTTCATGGCAAAGGAGTTTTTACCTGGAATTTCATTCATTAAAGGTGAAAAGTGGATTATGTCAAAAATGAGCGTTTCAGAGCGATTGGAGGCTGTTTTAGCACTGTACAGTCGCCTAAGGCTGAAAAGTGGCTTATGTGAAAAATGAGCGTTTCAGAGCGAGAGCAGCCTGTTTTTGCACTAAGCTGCATTTCACTGAAAAAAGGTCTTTCAAACAGGTTTACTAGCCTGAACTGGTTGAATTTGGATCTTCTTCATGGCAAAGGAGTTTTTACCTGGAATTTCATTCATTAAAGGTGAAAAGTGGCTTATGTCAAAAATGAGCGTTTCAGAGCGATTGGAGGCTGTTTTAGCACTGTACAGTCGCCTAAGGCTGAAAAGTGGCTTATGTGAAAAATGAGCGTTTCAGAGCGAGAGCAGCCTGTTTTTGCACTAAGCTGCATTTCACTGAAAAAAGGTCTTTCAAACAGGTTTACTAGCCTGAACTGGTTGAATTTGGATCTTCTTCATGGCAAATGAGTTTTTACCTGGAATTTAATTCATTAAGGCTGAAAAGTGGGTTATGTCAAAAATGAGCGTTTCAGAGCGATTGGAGGCTGTTTTAGCGCTGAAAAGTGGCTTATGTGAAAAATGAGCGTTTCAGAGCGAGAGCAGCCTGTTTTTGCACTAAGCTGCATTTCACTGAAAAAAGGTCTTTCAAACAGGTTTACTAGCCTGAACTGGTTGAATTTGGATCTTCTTCATGGCAAAGGAGTTTTTACCTGGAATTTCATTCATTAAAGGTGAAAAGTGGATTATGTCAAAAATGAGCGTTTCAGAGCGATTGGAGGCTGTTTTAGCACTGTACAGTCGCCTAAGGCTGAAAAGTGGCTTATGTGAAAAATGAGCGTTTCAGAGCAAGAGCAGCCTGTTTTTGCATTAAGCTGCATTTCACTGAAAAAAGGTCTTTCAAACAGGTTTACTAGCCTGAACTGGTTGAATTTGGATCTTCTTCATGGCAAAGGAGTTTTTACCTGGAATTTCATTCATTAAAGGTGAAAAGTGGCTTATGTCAAAAATGAGCGTTTCAGAGCGATTGGAGGCTGTTTTAGCACTGTACAGTCGCCTAAGGCTGAAAAGTGGCTTATGTGAAAAATGAGCGTTTCAGAGCGAGAGCAGCCTGTTTTTGCACTAAGCTGCATTTCACTGAAAAAAGGTCTTTCAAACAGGTTTACTAGCCTGAACTGGTTGAATTTGTATCTTCTTCATGGCAAAGGAGTTTTTACCTGGAATTTCATTCATTAAAGGTGAAAAGTGGATTATGTCAAAAATGAGCGTTTCAGAGCGATTGGAGGCTGTTTTAGCACTGTACAGTCGCCTAAGGCTGAAAAGTGGCTTATGTGAAAAATGAGCGTTTCAGAGCAAGAGCAGCCTGTTTTTGCATTAAGCTGCATTTCACTGAAAAAAGGTCTTTCAAACAGGTTTACTAGCCTGAACTGGTTGAATTTGGATCTTCTTCATGGCAAAGGAGTTTTTACCTGGAATTTCATTCATTAAAGGTGAAAAGTGGCTTATGTCAAAAATGAGCGTTTCAGAGCGATTGGAGGCTGTTTTAGCACTGTACAGTCGCCTAAGGCTGAAAAGTGGCTTATGTGAAAAATGAGCGTTTCAGAGCGAGAGCAGCCTGTTTTTGCACTAAGCTGCATTTCACTGAAAAAAGGTCTTTCAAACAGGTTTACTAGCCTGAACTGGTTGAATTTGGATCTTCTTCATGGCAAAGGAGTTTTTACCTGGAATTTCATTCATTAAAGGTGAAAAGTGGATTATGTCAAAAATGAGCGTTTCAGAGCGATTGGAGGCTGTTTTAGCGCTGAAAAGTGGCTTATGTGAAAAATGAGCGTTTCAGAGCGATTGGAGGCTGTTTTAGCACTGTACAGTCGCCTTAGGCTGAAAAGTGGCTTATGTGAAAAATGAGCGTTTCAGAGCGAGAGCAGCCTGTTTTTGCACTAAGCTGCATTTCACTGAAAAAAGGTCTTTCAAACAGGTTTACTAGCCTGAACTGGTTGAATTTGGATCTTCTTCATGGCAAAGGAGTTTTTACCTGGAATTTCATTCATTAAAGGTGAAAAGTGGCTTATGTCAAAAATGAGCGTTTCAGAGCGATTGGAGGCTGTTTTAGCACTGTACAGTCGCCTAAGGCTGAAAAGTGGCTTATGTGAAAAATGAGCGTTTCAGAGCGAGAGCAGCCTGTTTTTGCACTAAGCTGCATTTCACTGAAAAAAGGTCTTTCAAACAGGTTTACTAGCCTGAACTGGTTGAATTTGGATCTTCTTCATGGCAAAGGAGTTTTTACCTGGAATTTCATTCATTAAAGGTGAAAAGTGGATTATGTCAAAAATGAGCGTTTCAGAGCGATTGGAGGCTGTTTTAGCACTGTACAGTCGCCTAAGGCTGAAAAGTGGCTTATGTGAAAAATGAGCGTTTCAGAGCGAGAGCAGCCTGTTTTTGCACTAAGCTGCATTTCACTGAAAAAATGTCTTTCAAACAGGTTTACTAGCCTGAACTGGTTGAATTTGGATCTTATTCATGGCAAAGGAGTTTTTACCTGGAATTTAATTCATTAAAGGTGAAAAGTGGCTTATGTCAAAAATGAGCGTTTCAGAGCGATTGGAGGCTGTTTTAGCGCTGAAAAGTGGCTTTTGTGAAAAATGAGCGTTTCAGAGCGAGAGCAGCCTGTTTTTGCACTAAGCTGCATTTCACTGAAAAAAGGTCTTTCAAACAGGTTTACTAGCCTGAACTGGTTGAATTTGGATCTTCTTCATGGCAAAGGAGTTTTTACCTGGAATTTCATTCATTAAAGGTGAAATGTGGCTTATGTCAAAAATGAGCGTTTCAGAGCGATTGGAGGCTGTTTTAGCGCTGAAAAGTGGCTTATGTGAAAAATGAGCGTTTCAGAGCGAGAGCAGCCTGTTTTTGCACTAAGCTGCATTTCACTGAAAAAAGGTCTTTCAAACAGGTTTACTAGCCTGAACTGGTTGAATTTGGATCTTCTTCATGGCAAAGGAGTTTTTACCTGGAATTTCATTCATTAAAGGTGAAAAGTGGATTATGTCAAAAATGAGCGTTTCAGAGCGATTGGAGGCTGTTTTAGCACTGTACAGTCGCCTAAGGCTGAAAAGTGGCTTATGTGAAAAATGAGCGTTTCAGAGCGAGAGCAGCCTGTTTTTGCACTAAGCTGCATTTCACTGAAAAAAGGTCTGTCAAACAGGTTTACTAGCCTGAACTGGTTGAATTTGGATCTTCTTCATGGCAAATGAGTTTTTACCTGGAATTTAATTCATTAAGGCTGAAAAGTGGGTTATGTCAAAAATGAGCGTTTCAGAGCGATAGGAGGCTGTTTTAGCACTGTACAGTCGCCTAAGGCTGAAAAGTGGCTTATGTGAAAAATGAGCGTTTCAGAGCGATTGGAGGCTGTTTTAGCGCTGAAAAGTGGCTTATGTGAAAAATGAGCGTTTCAGAGCGAGAGCAGCCTGTTTTTGCACTAAGCTGCATTTCACTGAAAAAAGGTCTTTCAAACAGGTTTACTAGCCTGAACTGGTTGAATTTGGATCTTCTTCATGGCAAAGGAGTTTTTACCTGGAATTTCATTCATTAAAGGTGAAAAGTGGATTATGTCAAAAATGAGCGTTTCAGAGCGATTGGAGGCTGTTTTAGCGCTGAAAAGTGGCTTATGTGAAAAATGAGCGTTTCAGAGCGAGAGCAGCCTGTTTTTGCACTAAGCTGCATTTCACTGAAAAAAGGTCTTTCAAACAGGTTTACTAGCCTGAACTGGTTGAATTTGGATCTTCTTCATGGCAAAGGAGTTTTTACCTGGAATTTCATTCATTAAAGGTGAAAAGTGGCTTATGTCAAAAATGAGCGTTTCAGAGCGATTGGAGGCTGTTTTAGCACTGTACAGTCGCCTAAGGCTGAAAAGTGGCTTATGTGAAAAATGAGCGTTTCAGAGCGAGAGCAGCCTGTTTTTGCACTAAGCTGCATTTCACTGAAAAAAGGTCTTTCAAACAGGTTTACTAGCCTGAACTGGTTGAATTTGGATCTTCTTCATGGCAAAGGAGTTTTTACCTGGAATTTCATTCATTAAAGGTGAAAAGTGGATTATGTGAAAAATGAGCGTTTCAGAGCGAGAGCAGCCTGTTTTTGCACTAAGCTGCATTTCACTGAAAAAATGTCTTTCAAACAGGTTTACTAGCCTGAACTGGTTGAATTTGGATCTTATTCATGGCAAAGGAGTTTTTACCTGGAATTTAATTCATTAAAGGTGAAAAGTGGCTTATGTCAAAAATGAGCGTTTCAGAGCGATTGGAGGCTGTTTTAGCGCTGAAAAGTGGCTTTTGTGAAAAATGAGCGTTTCAGAGCGAGAGCAGCCTGTTTTTGCACTAAGCTGCATTTCACTGAAAAAAGGTCTTTCAAACAGGTTTACTAGCCTGAACTGGTTGAATTTGGATCTTCTTCATGGCAAAGGAGTTTTTACCTGGAATTTCATTCATTAAAGGTGAAATGTGGCTTATGTCAAAAATGAGCGTTTCAGAGCGATTGGAGGCTGTTTTAGCGCTGAAAAGTGGCTTATGTGAAAAATGAGCGTTTCAGAGCGAGAGCAGCCTGTTTTTGCACTAAGCTGCATTTCACTGAAAAAAGGTCTTTCAAACAGGTTTACTAGCCTGAACTGGTTGAATTTGGATCTTCTTCATGGCAAAGGAGTTTTTACCTGGAATTTCATTCATTAAAGGTGAAAAGTGGATTATGTCAAAAATGAGCGTTTCAGAGCGATTGGAGGCTGTTTTAGCACTGTACAGTCGCCTAAGGCTGAAAAGTGGCTTATGTGAAAAATGAGCGTTTCAGAGCGAGAGCAGCCTGTTTTTGCACTAAGCTGCATTTCACTGAAAAAAGGTCTGTCAAACAGGTTTACTAGCCTGAACTGGTTGAATTTGGATCTTCTTCATGGCAAATGAGTTTTTACCTGGAATTTAATTCATTAAGGCTGAAAAGTGGGTTATGTCAAAAATGAGCGTTTCAGAGCGATAGGAGGCTGTTTTAGCACTGTACAGTCGCCTAAGGCTGAAAAGTGGCTTATGTGAAAAATGAGCGTTTCAGAGCGAGAGGAGGCTGTTTTTGCACTGTACAGTCGCCTATAAGGCTGAAAAGTGGCTTATGTGAAAAATGAGCGTTTCAGAGCGAGAGCAGCCTGTTTTTGCACTAAGCTGCATTTCACTGAAAAAAGGTCTTTCAAACAGGTTTACTAGCCTGAACTGGTTGAATTTGGATCTTCTTCATGGCAAAGGAGTTTTTACCTGGAATTTCATTCATTAAAGGTGAAAAGTGGCTTATGTCAAAAATGAGCGTTTCAGAGCGATTGGAGGCTGTTTTAGCGCTGAAAAGTGGCTTTTGTGAAAAATGAGCGTTTCAGAGCGAGAGCAGCCTGTTTTTGCACTAAGCTGCATTTCACTGAAAAAAGGTCTTTCAAACAGGTTTACTAGCCTGAACTGGTTGAATTTGGATCTTCTTCATGGCAAAGGAGTTTTTACCTGGAATTTCATTCATTAAAGGTGAAATGTGGCTTATGTCAAAAATGAGCGTTTCAGAGCGATTGGAGGCTGTTTTAGCGCTGAAAAGTGGCTTTTGTGAAAAATGAGCGTTTCAGAGCGAGAGCAGCCTGTTTTTGCACTAAGCTGCATTTCACTGAAAAAAGGTCTTTCAAACAGGTTTACTAGCCTGAACTGGTTGAATTTGGATCTTCTTCATGGCAAAGGAGTTTTTACCTGGAATTTCATTCATTAAAGGTGAAATGTGGCTTATGTCAAAAATGAGCGTTTCAGAGCGATTGGAGGCTGTTTTAGCGCTGAAAAGTGGCTTATGTGAAAAATGAGCCATTCAGAGCGATTGGAGGCTGTTTTAGCACTGTACAGTCGCCTAAGGCTGAAAAGTGGCTTATGTGAAAAATGAGCGTTTCAGAGCGAGAGCAGCCTGTTTTTGCACTAAGCTGCATTTCACTGAAAAAAGGTCTTTCAAACAGGTTTACTAGCCTGAACTGGTTGAATTTGGATCTTCTTCATGGCAAAGGAGTTTTTACCTGGAATTTAATTCATTAAGGCTGAAAAGTGGGTTATGTCAAAAATGAGCGTTTCAGAGCGATTGGAGGCTGTTTTAGCACTGTACAGTCGCCTAAGGCTGAAAAGTGGCTTATGTGAAAAATGAGCGTTTCAGAGCAAGAGCAGCCTGTTTTTGCACTAAGCTGCATTTCACTGAAAAAAGGTCTTTCAAACAGGTTTACTAGCCTGAACTGGTTGAATTTGGATCTTCTTCATGGCAAAGGAGTTTTTACCTGGAATTTCATTCATTAAAGGTGAAAAGTGGATTATGTCAAAAATGAGCGTTTCAGAGCGATTGGAGGCTGTTTTAGCACTGTACAGTCGCCTAAGGCTGAAAAGTGGCTTATGTGAAAAATGAGCGTTTCAGAGCGAGAGCAGCCTGTTTTTGCACTAAGCTGCATTTCACTGAAAAAAGGTCTTTCAAACAGGTTTACTAGCCTGAACTGGTTGAATTTGGATCTTCTTCATGGCAAAGGAGTTTTTACCTGGAATTTCATTCATTAAAGGTGAAAAGTGGCTTATGTCAAAAATGAGCGTTTCAGAGCGATTGGAGGCTGTTTTAGCACTGTACAGTCGCCTAAGGCTGAAAAGTGGCTTATGTGAAAAATGAGCGTTTCAGAGCGAGAGCAGCCTGTTTTTGCACTAAGCTGCATTTCACTGAAAAAAGGTCTTTCAAACAGGTTTACTAGCCTGAACTGGTTGAATTTGGATCTTCTTCATGGCAAATGAGTTTTTACCTGGAATTTAATTCATTAAGGCTGAAAAGTGGGTTATGTCAAAAATGAGCGTTTCAGAGCGATTGGAGGCTGTTTTAGCGCTGAAAAGTGGCTTATGTGAAAAATGAGCGTTTCAGAGCGAGAGCAGCCTGTTTTTGCACTAAGCTGCATTTCACTGAAAAAAGGTCTTTCAAACAGGTTTACTAGCCTGAACTGGTTGAATTTGGATCTTCTTCATGGCAAAGGAGTTTTTACCTGGAATTTCATTCATTAAAGGTGAAAAGTGGATTATGTCAAAAATGAGCGTTTCAGAGCGATTGGAGGCTGTTTTAGCACTGTACAGTCGCCTAAGGCTGAAAAGTGGCTTATGTGAAAAATGAGCGTTTCAGAGCAAGAGCAGCCTGTTTTTGCATTAAGCTGCATTTCACTGAAAAAAGGTCTTTCAAACAGGTTTACTAGCCTGAACTGGTTGAATTTGGATCTTCTTCATGGCAAAGGAGTTTTTACCTGGAATTTCATTCATTAAAGGTGAAAAGTGGCTTATGTCAAAAATGAGCGTTTCAGAGCGATTGGAGGCTGTTTTAGCACTGTACAGTCGCCTAAGGCTGAAAAGTGGCTTATGTGAAAAATGAGCGTTTCAGAGCGAGAGCAGCCTGTTTTTGCACTAAGCTGCATTTCACTGAAAAAAGGTCTTTCAAACAGGTTTACTAGCCTGAACTGGTTGAATTTGGATCTTCTTCATGGCAAAGGAGTTTTTACCTGGAATTTCATTCATTAAAGGTGAAAAGTGGATTATGTCAAAAATGAGCGTTTCAGAGCGATTGGAGGCTGTTTTAGCACTGTACAGTCGCCTAAGGCTGAAAAGTGGCTTATGTGAAAAATGAGCGTTTCAGAGCGAGAGCAGCCTGTTTTTGCACTAAGCTGCATTTCACTGAAAAAAGGTCTGTCAAACAGGTTTACTAGCCTGAACTGGTTGAATTTGGATCTTCTTCATGGCAAATGAGTTTTTACCTGGAATTTAATTCATTAAGGCTGAAAAGTGGGTTATGTCAAAAATGAGCGTTTCAGAGCGATAGGAGGCTGTTTTAGCACTGTACAGTCGCCTAAGGCTGAAAAGTGGCTTATGTGAAAAATGAGCGTTTCAGAGCGAGAGGAGGCTGTTTTTGCACTGTACAGTCGCCTATAAGGCTGAAAAGTGGCTTATGTGAAAAATGAGCGTTTCAGAGCGAGAGCAGCCTGTTTTTGCACTAAGCTGCATTTCACTGAAAAAAGGTCTTTCAAACAGGTTTACTAGCCTGAACTGGTTGAATTTGGATCTTCTTCATGGCAAAGGAGTTTTTACCTGGAATTTCATTCATTAAAGGTGAAAAGTGGCTTATGTCAAAAATGAGCGTTTCAGAGCGATTGGAGGCTGTTTTAGCGCTGAAAAGTGGCTTTTGTGAAAAATGAGCGTTTCAGAGCGAGAGCAGCCTGTTTTTGCACTAAGCTGCATTTCACTGAAAAAAGGTCTTTCAAACAGGTTTACTAGCCTGAACTGGTTGAATTTGGATCTTCTTCATGGCAAAGGAGTTTTTACCTGGAATTTCATTCATTAAAGGTGAAATGTGGCTTATGTCAAAAATGAGCGTTTCAGAGCGATTGGAGGCTGTTTTAGCGCTGAAAAGTGGCTTTTGTGAAAAATGAGCGTTTCAGAGCGAGAGCAGCCTGTTTTTGCACTAAGCTGCATTTCACTGAAAAAAGGTCTTTCAAACAGGTTTACTAGCCTGAACTGGTTGAATTTGGATCTTCTTCATGGCAAAGGAGTTTTTACCTGGAATTTCATTCATTAAAGGTGAAATGTGGCTTATGTCAAAAATGAGCGTTTCAGAGCGATTGGAGGCTGTTTTAGCGCTGAAAAGTGGCTTATGTGAAAAATGAGCCATTCAGAGCGATTGGAGGCTGTTTTAGCACTGTACAGTCGCCTAAGGCTGAAAAGTGGCTTATGTGAAAAATGAGCGTTTCAGAGCGAGAGCAGCCTGTTTTTGCACTAAGCTGCATTTCACTGAAAAAAGGTCTTTCAAACAGGTTTACTAGCCTGAACTGGTTGAATTTGGATCTTCTTCATGGCAAAGGAGTTTTTACCTGGAATTTAATTCATTAAGGCTGAAAAGTGGGTTATGTCAAAAATGAGCGTTTCAGAGCGATTGGAGGCTGTTTTAGCACTGTACAGTCGCCTAAGGCTGAAAAGTGGCTTATGTGAAAAATGAGCGTTTCAGAGCAAGAGCAGCCTGTTTTTGCACTAAGCTGCATTTCACTGAAAAAAGGTCTTTCAAACAGGTTTACTAGCCTGAACTGGTTGAATTTGGATCTTCTTCATGGCAAAGGAGTTTTTACCTGGAATTTCATTCATTAAAGGTGAAAAGTGGATTATGTCAAAAATGAGCGTTTCAGAGCGATTGGAGGCTGTTTTAGCACTGTACAGTCGCCTAAGGCTGAAAAGTGGCTTATGTGAAAAATGAGCGTTTCAGAGCGAGAGCAGCCTGTTTTTGCACTAAGCTGCATTTCACTGAAAAAAGGTCTTTCAAACAGGTTTACTAGCCTGAACTGGTTGAATTTGGATCTTCTTCATGGCAAAGGAGTTTTTACCTGGAATTTCATTCATTAAAGGTGAAAAGTGGCTTATGTCAAAAATGAGCGTTTCAGAGCGATTGGAGGCTGTTTTAGCACTGTACAGTCGCCTAAGGCTGAAAAGTGGCTTATGTGAAAAATGAGCGTTTCAGAGCGAGAGCAGCCTGTTTTTGCACTAAGCTGCATTTCACTGAAAAAAGGTCTTTCAAACAGGTTTACTAGCCTGAACTGGTTGAATTTGGATCTTCTTCATGGCAAATGAGTTTTTACCTGGAATTTAATTCATTAAGGCTGAAAAGTGGGTTATGTCAAAAATGAGCGTTTCAGAGCGATTGGAGGCTGTTTTAGCGCTGAAAAGTGGCTTATGTGAAAAATGAGCGTTTCAGAGCGAGAGCAGCCTGTTTTTGCACTAAGCTGCATTTCACTGAAAAAAGGTCTTTCAAACAGGTTTACTAGCCTGAACTGGTTGAATTTGGATCTTCTTCATGGCAAAGGAGTTTTTACCTGGAATTTCATTCATTAAAGGTGAAAAGTGGATTATGTCAAAAATGAGCGTTTCAGAGCGATTGGAGGCTGTTTTAGCACTGTACAGTCGCCTAAGGCTGAAAAGTGGCTTATGTGAAAAATGAGCGTTTCAGAGCAAGAGCAGCCTGTTTTTGCATTAAGCTGCATTTCACTGAAAAAAGGTCTTTCAAACAGGTTTACTAGCCTGAACTGGTTGAATTTGGATCTTCTTCATGGCAAAGGAGTTTTTACCTGGAATTTCATTCATTAAAGGTGAAAAGTGGCTTATGTCAAAAATGAGCGTTTCAGAGCGATTGGAGGCTGTTTTAGCACTGTACAGTCGCCTAAGGCTGAAAAGTGGCTTATGTGAAAAATGAGCGTTTCAGAGCGAGAGCAGCCTGTTTTTGCACTAAGCTGCATTTCACTGAAAAAAGGTCTTTCAAACAGGTTTACTAGCCTGAACTGGTTGAATTTGGATCTTCTTCATGGCAAAGGAGTTTTTACCTGGAATTTCATTCATTAAAGGTGAAAAGTGGATTATGTCAAAAATGAGCGTTTCAGAGCGATTGGAGGCTGTTTTAGCACTGTACAGTCGCCTAAGGCTGAAAAGTGGCTTATGTGAAAAATGAGCGTTTCAGAGCAAGAGCAGCCTGTTTTTGCATTAAGCTGCATTTCACTGAAAAAAGGTCTTTCAAACAGGTTTACTAGCCTGAACTGGTTGAATTTGGATCTTCTTCATGGCAAAGGAGTTTTTACCTGGAATTTCATTCATTAAAGGTGAAAAGTGGCTTATGTCAAAAATGAGCGTTTCAGAGCGATTGGAGGCTGTTTTAGCACTGTACAGTCGCCTAAGGCTGAAAAGTGGCTTATGTGAAAAATGAGCGTTTCAGAGCGAGAGCAGCCTGTTTTTGCACTAAGCTGCATTTCACTGAAAAAAGGTCTTTCAAACAGGTTTACTAGCCTGAACTGGTTGAATTTGGATCTTCTTCATGGCAAAGGAGTTTTTACCTGGAATTTCATTCATTAAAGGTGAAAAGTGGATTATGTCAAAAATGAGCGTTTCAGAGCGATTGGAGGCTGTTTTAGCGCTGAAAAGTGGCTTATGTGAAAAATGAGCGTTTCAGAGCGATTGGAGGCTGTTTTAGCACTGTACAGTCGCCTTAGGCTGAAAAGTGGCTTATGTGAAAAATGAGCGTTTCAGAGCGAGAGCAGCCTGTTTTTGCACTAAGCTGCATTTCACTGAAAAAAGGTCTTTCAAACAGGTTTACTAGCCTGAACTGGTTGAATTTGGATCTTATTCATGGCAAAGGAGTTTTTACCTGGAATTTCATTCATTAAAGGTGAAAAGTGGCTTATGTCAAAAATGAGCGTTTCAGAGCGATTGGAGGCTGTTTTAGCGCTGAAAAGTGGCTTATGTGAAAAATGAGCGTTTCAGAGCGAGAGCAGCCTGTTTTTGCACTAAGCTGCATTTCACTGAAAAAAGGTCTTTCAAACAGGTTTACTAGCCTGAACTGGTTGAATTTGGATCTTCTTCATGGCAAAGGAGTTTTTACCTGGAATTTCATTCATTAAAGGTGAAAAGTGGATTATGTCAAAAATGAGCGTTTCAGAGCGATTGGAGGCTGTTTTAGCGCTGAAAAGTGGCTTATGTGAAAAATGAGCGTTTCAGAGCGAGAGCAGCCTGTTTTTGCACTAAGCTGCATTTCACTGAAAAAAGGTCTTTCAAACAGGTTTACTAGCCTGAACTGGTTGAATTTGGATCTTCTTCATGGCAAAGGAGTTTTTACCTGGAATTTCATTCATTAAAGGTGAAAAGTGGATTATGTCAAAAATGAGCGTTTCAGAGCGATTGGAGGCTGTTTTAGCACTGTACAGTCGCCTAAGGCTGAAAAGTGGCTTATGTGAAAAATGAGCGTTTCAGAGCAAGAGCAGCCTGTTTTTGCATTAAGCTGCATTTCACTGAAAAAAGGTCTTTCAAACAGGTTTACTAGCCTGAACTGGTTGAATTTGGATCTTCTTCATGGCAAAGGAGTTTTTACCTGGAATTTCATTCATTAAAGGTGAAAAGTGGCTTATGTCAAAAATGAGCGTTTCAGAGCGATTGGAGGCTGTTTTAGCACTGTACAGTCGCCTAAGGCTGAAAAGTGGCTTATGTGAAAAATGAGCGTTTCAGAGCGAGAGCAGCCTGTTTTTGCACTAAGCTGCATTTCACTGAAAAAAGGTCTTTCAAACAGGTTTACTAGCCTGAACTGGTTGAATTTGGATCTTCTTCATGGCAAAGGAGTTTTTACCTGGAATTTCATTCATTAAAGGTGAAAAGTGGATTATGTCAAAAATGAGCGTTTCAGAGCGATTGGAGGCTGTTTTAGCACTGTACAGTCGCCTAAGGCTGAAAAGTGGCTTATGTGAAAAATGAGCGTTTCAGAGCAAGAGCAGCCTGTTTTTGCATTAAGCTGCATTTCACTGAAAAAAGGTCTTTCAAACAGGTTTACTAGCCTGAACTGGTTGAATTTGGATCTTCTTCATGGCAAAGGAGTTTTTACCTGGAATTTCATTCATTAAAGGTGAAAAGTGGCTTATGTCAAAAATGAGCGTTTCAGAGCGATTGGAGGCTGTTTTAGCACTGTACAGTCGCCTAAGGCTGAAAAGTGGCTTATGTGAAAAATGAGCGTTTCAGAGCGAGAGCAGCCTGTTTTTGCACTAAGCTGCATTTCACTGAAAAAAGGTCTTTCAAACAGGTTTACTAGCCTGAACTGGTTGAATTTGGATCTTCTTCATGGCAAAGGAGTTTTTACCTGGAATTTCATTCATTAAAGGTGAAAAGTGGATTATGTCAAAAATGAGCGTTTCAGAGCGATTGGAGGCTGTTTCGCTGAAAAGTGGCTTATGTGAAAAATGAGCGTTTCAGAGCGATTGGAGGCTGTTTTAGCACTGTACAGTCGCCTTAGGCTGAAAAGTGGCTTATGTGAAAAATGAGCGTTTCAGAGCGAGAGCAGCCTGTTTTTGCACTAAGCTGCATTTCACTGAAAAAAGGTCTTTCAAACAGGTTTACTAGCCTGAACTGGTTGAATTTGGATCTTATTCATGGCAAAGGAGTTTTTACCTGGAATTTCATTCATTAAAGGTGAAAGTGGCTTATGTCAAAATGAGCGTTTCAGAGCGATTGGAGGCTGTTTTAGCGCTGAAAAGTGGCTTATGTGAAAAATGAGCGTTTCAGAGCGAGAGCAGCCTGTTTTTGCACTAAGCTGCATTTCACTGAAAAAAGGTCTTTCAAACAGGTTTACTAGCCTGAACTGGTTGAATTTGGATCTTCTTCATGGCAAAGGAGTTTTTACCTGGAATTTCATTCATTAAAGGTGAAAAGTGGATTATGTCAAAAATGAGCGTTTCAGAGCGATTGGAGGCTGTTTTAGCGCTGAAAAGTGGCTTATGTGAAAAATGAGCGTTTCAGAGCGAGAGCAGCCTGTTTTTGCACTAAGCTGCATTTCACTGAAAAAAGGTCTTTCAAACAGGTTTTACTAGCCTGAACTGGTTGAATTTGGATCTTCTTCATGGCAAAGGAGTTTTTACCTGGAATTTCATTCATTAAGGTGAAAAGTGGCTTATGTCAAAAATGAGCGTTTCAGAGCGATTGGAGGCTGTTTTAGCACTGTACAGTCGCCTAAGGCTGAAAAGTGGCTTATGTGAAAAATGAGCGTTTCAGAGCGAGAGCAGCCTGTTTTTGCACTAAGCTGCATTTCACTGAAAAAAGGTCTTTCAAACAGGTTTACTAGCCTGAACTGGTTGAATTTGGATCTTCTTCATGGCAAAGGAGTTTTTACCTGGAATTTCATTCATTAAAGGTGAAAAGTGGATTATGTCAAAATGAGCGTTTCAGAGCGATTGGAGGCTGTTTTAGCACTGTACAGTCGCCTAAGGCTGAAAAGTGGCTTATGTGAAAAATGAGCGTTTCAGAGCGAGAGCAGCCTGTTTTTGCACTAAGCTGCATTTCACTGAAAAAATGTCTTTCAAACAGGTTTACTAGCCTGAACTGGTTGAATTTGGATCTTATTCATGGCAAAGGAGTTTTTACCTGGAATTTAATTCATTAAAGGTGAAAAGTGGCTTATGTCAAAAATGAGCGTTTCAGAGCGATTGGAGGCTGTTTTAGCGCTGAAAAGTGGCTTTTGTGAAAAATGAGCGTTTCAGAGCGAGAGCAGCCTGTTTTTGCACTAAGCTGCATTTCACTGAAAAAAGGTCTTTCAAACAGGTTTACTAGCCTGAACTGGTTGAATTTGGATCTTCTTCATGGCAAAGGAGTTTTTACCTGGAATTTCATTCATTAAAGGTGAAATGTGGCTTATGTCAAAAATGAGCGTTTCAGAGCGATTGGAGGCTGTTTTAGCGCTGAAAAGTGGCTTATGTGAAAAATGAGCGTTTCAGAGCGAGAGCAGCCTGTTTTTGCACTAAGCTGCATTTCACTGAAAAAAGGTCTTTCAAACAGGTTTACTAGCCTGAACTGGTTGAATTTGGATCTTCTTCATGGCAAAGGAGTTTTTACCTGGAATTTCATTCATTAAAGGTGAAAAGTGGATTATGTCAAAAATGAGCGTTTCAGAGCGATTGGAGGCTGTTTTAGCACTGTACAGTCGCCTAAGGCTGAAAAGTGGCTTATGTGAAAATGAGCGTTTCAGAGCGAGAGCAGCCTGTTTTTGCACTAAGCTGCATTCACTGAAAAAAGGTCTGTCAAACAGGTTTACTAGCCTGAACTGGTTGAATTTGGATCTTCTTCATGGCAAATGAGTTTTTACCTGGAATTTAATTCATTAAGGCTGAAAAGTGGGTTATGTCAAAAATGAGCGTTTCAGAGCGATAGGAGGCTGTTTTAGCACTGTACAGTCGCCTAAGGCTGAAAAGTGGCTTATGTGAAAAATGAGCGTTTCAGAGCGAGAGGAGGCTGTTTTTTGCACTGTACAGTCGCCTATAAGGCTGAAAAGTGGCTTATGTGAAAAATGAGCGTTTCAGAGCGAGAGCAGCCTGTTTTTGCACTAAGCTGCATTTCACTGAAAAAAGGTCTTTCAAACAGGTTTACTAGCCTGAACTGGTTGAATTTGGATCTTCTTCATGGCAAAGGAGTTTTTACCTGGAATTTCATTCATTAAAGGTGAAAAGTGGCTTATGTCAAAAATGAGCGTTTCAGAGCGATTGGAGGCTGTTTTAGCGCTGAAAAGTGGCTTTTGTGAAAAATGAGCGTTTCAGAGCGAGAGCAGCCTGTTTTTGCACTAAGCTGCATTTCACTGAAAAAAGGTCTTTCAAACAGGTTTACTAGCCTGAACTGGTTGAATTTGGATCTTCTTCATGGCAAAGGAGTTTTTACCTGGAATTTCATTCATTAAAGGTGAAATTTGGCTTATGTCAAAAATGAGCGTTTCAGAGCGATTGGAGGCTGTTTTAGCGCTGAAAAGTGGCTTATGTGAAAAATGAGCCATTCAGAGCGATTGGAGGCTGTTTTAGCACTGTACAGTCGCCTAAGGCTGAAAAGTGGCTTATGTGAAAAATGAGCGTTTCAGAGCGAGAGCAGCCTGTTTTTGCACTAAGCTGCATTTCACTGAAAAAAGGTCTTTCAAACAGGTTTACTAGCCTGAACTGGTTGAATTTGGATCTTCTTCATGGCAAAGGAGTTTTTACCTGGAATTTCATTCATTAAAGGTGAAAAGTGGCTTATGTCAAAAATGAGCGTTTCAGAGCGATTGGAGGCTGTTTTAGCTGCTGAAAAGTGGCTTATGTGAAAAATGAGCGTTTCAGAGCGAGAGCAGCCTGTTTTTTGCACTAAGCTGCATTTCACTGAAAAAAGGTCTTTCAAACAGGTTTACTAGCCTGAACTGGTTGAATTTGGATCTTCCTCATGGCAAAGGAGTTTTTACCTGGAATTTCATTCATTAAAGGTGAAAAGTGGCTTATGTCAAAAATGAGCGTTTCAGAGCGATTGGAGGCTGTTTTAGCACTGTACAGTCGCCTAAGGCTGAAAAGTGGCTTATGTGAAAAATGAGCGTTTCAGAGCGAGAGCAGCCTGTTTTTGCACTAAGCTGCATTTCACTGAAAAAAGGTCTTTCAAACAGGTTTACTAGCCTGAACTGGTTGAATTTGGATCTTCTTCATGGCAAAGGAGTTTTTACCTGGAATTTCATTCATTAAAGGTGAAAAGTGGATTATGTCAAAAATGAGCGTTTCAGAGCGATTGGAGGCTGTTTTAGCACTGTACAGTCGCCTAAGGCTGAAAAGTGGCTTATGTGAAAAATGAGCGTTTCAGAGCGAGAGCAGCCTGTTTTTGCACTAAGCTGCATTTCACTGAAAAAAGGTCTTTCAAACAGGTTTACTAGCCTGAACTGGTTGAATTTGGATCTTCTTCATGGCAAAGGAGTTTTTACCTGGAATTTCATTCATTAAAGGTGAAAAGTGGCTTATGTCAAAAATGAGCGTTTCAGAGCGATTGGAGGCTGTTTTAGCACTGTACAGTCGCCTAAGGCTGAAAAGTGGCTTATGTGAAAAATGAGCGTTTCAGAGGAGCGTTTCAGAGCGAGAGCAGCCTGTTTTTGCACTAAGCTGCATTTCACTGAAAAAAGGTCTTTCAAACAGGTTTACTAGCCTGAACTGGTTGAATTTGGATCTTCTTCATGGCAAATGAGTTTTTACCTGGAATTTAATTCATTAAGGCTGAAAAGTGGGTTATGTCAAAAATGAGCGTTTCAGAGCGATTGGAGGCTGTTTTAGCGCTGAAAAGTGGCTTATGTGAAAAATGAGCGTTTCAGAGCGAGAGCAGCCTGTTTTTGCACTAAGCTGCATTTCACTGAAAAAAGGTCTTTCAAACAGGTTTACTAGCCTGAACTGGTTGAATTTGGATCTTCTTCATGGCAAAGGAGTTTTTACCTGGAATTTCATTCATTAAAGGTGAAAAGTGGATTATGTCAAAAATGAGCGTTTCAGAGCGATTGGAGGCTGTTTTAGCACTGTACAGTCCGCCTAAGGCTGAAAAGTGGCTTATGTGAAAAATGAGCGTTTCAGAGCAAGAGCAGCCTGTTTTTGCATTAAGCTGCATTTCACTGAAAAAAGGTCTTTCAAACAGGTTTACTAGCCTGAACTGGTTGAATTTGGATCTTCTTCATGGCAAAGGAGTTTTTACCTGGAATTTCATTCATTAAAGGTGAAAAGTGGCTTATGTCAAAAATGAGCGTTTCAGAGCGATTGGAGGCTGTTTTAGCACTGTACAGTCGCCTAAGGCTGAAAAGTGGCTTATGTGAAAAATGAGCGTTTCAGAGCGAGAGCAGCCTGTTTTTGCACTAAGCTGCATTTCACTGAAAAAAGGTCTTTCAAACAGGTTTACTAGCCTGAACTGGTTGAATTTGGATCTTCTTCATGGCAAAGGAGTTTTTACCTGGAATTTCATTCATTAAAGGTGAAAAGTGGATTATGTCAAAAATGAGCGTTTCAGAGCGATTGGAGGCTGTTTTAGCACTGTACAGTCGCCTAAGGCTGAAAAGTGGCTTATGTGAAAAATGAGCGTTTCAGAGCAAGAGCAGCCTGTTTTTGCATTAAGCTGCATTTCACTGAAAAAAGGTCTTTCAAACAGGTTTACTAGCCTGAACTGGTTGAATTTGGATCTTCTTCATGGCAAAGGAGTTTTTTACCTGGAATTTCATTCATTAAAGGTGAAAAGTGGCTTATGTCAAAAATGAGCGTTTCAGAGCGATTGGAGGCTGTTTTAGCACTGTACAGTCGCCTAAGGCTGAAAAGTGGCTTATGTGAAAAATGAGCGTTTCAGAGCGAGAGCAGCCTGTTTTTGCACTAAGCTGCATTTCACTGAAAAAAGGTCTTTCAAACAGGTTTACTAGCCTGAACTGGTTGAATTTGGATCTTCTTCATGGCAAAGGAGTTTTTACCTGGAATTTCATTCATTAAAGGTGAAAAGTGGCTTATGTGAAAAATGAGCGTTTCAGAGCGAGAGCAGCCTGTTTTTGCACTAAGCTGCATTTCACTGAAAAAAGGTCTTTCAAACAGGTTTACTAGCCTGAACTGGTTGAATTTGGATCTTCTTCATGGCAAAGGAGTTTTTACCTGGAATTTCATTCATTAAAGGTGAAAAGTGGCTTATGTCAAAAAAAGCGTTTCAGAGCGATTGGAGGCTGTTTTAGCACTGTACAGTCGCCTAAGGCTGAAAAGTGGCTTATGTGAAAAATGAGCGTTTCAGAGCGAGAGCAGCCTGTTTTTGCACTAAGCTGCATTTCACTGAAAAAAGGTCTTTCAAACAGGTTTACTAGCCTGAACTGGTTGAATTTGGATCTTATTCATGGCAAAGGAGTTTTTACCTGGAATTTCATTCATTAAAGGTGAAAAGTGGCTTATGTCAAAAATGAGCGTTTCAGAGCGATTGGAGGCTGTTTTAGCGCTGAAAAGTGGCTTATGTGAAAAATGAGCGTTTCAGAGCGAGAGCAGCCTGTTTTTGCACTAAGCTGCATTTCACTGAAAAAAGGTCTTTCAAACAGGTTTACTAGCCTGAACTGGTTGAATTTGGATCTTATTCATGGCAAAGGAGTTTTTACCTGGAATTTCATTCATTAAAGGTGAAAAGTGGCTTATGTCAAAAATGAGCGTTTCAGAGCGATTGGAGGCTGTTTTAGCACTGTACAGTCGCCTAAGGCTGAAAAGTGGCTTATGTGAAAAATGAGCGTTTCAGAGCGAGAGCAGCCTGTTTTTGCACTAAGCTGCATTTCACTGAAAAAAGGTCTTTCAAACAGGTTTACTAGCCTGAACTGGTTGAATTTGGATCTTCTTCATGGCAAAGGAGTTTTTACCTGGAATTTCATTCATTAAAGGTGAAAAGTGGATTATGTCAAAAATGAGCGTTTCAGAGCGATTGGAGGCTGTTTTAGCACTGTACAGTCGCCTAAGGCTGAAAAGTGGCTTATGTGAAAAATGAGCGTTTCAGAGCGAGAGCAGCCTGTTTTTGCACTAAGCTGCATTTCACTGAAAAAAGGTCTTCAAACAGGTTTACTAGCCTGAACTGGTTGAATTTGGATCTTCTTCATGGCAAAGGAGTCCTTTACCTGGAATTTCATTCATTAAGGCTGAAAAGTGGGTTATGTCAAAAATGAGCGTTTCAGAGCGATAGGAGGCTGTTTTAGCACTGTACAGTCGCCTAAGGCTGAAAAGTGGCTTATGTGAAAAATGTGCGTTTTCAGAGCGAGAGCAGCCTGTTTTTGCACTAAGCTGCATTTCACTGAAAAAAAGTCTTTCAAACAGGTTTACTAGCCTGAACTGGTTGAATTTGGATCTTCTTCATGGCAAAGGAGTTTTTACCTGGAATTTCATTCATTAAAGGTGAAAAGTGGCTTATGTCAAAAAATGAGCGTTTCAGAGCGATTGGAGGCTGTTTTAGCACTGTACAGTCGCCTAAGGCTGAAAAGTGGCTTATGTGAAAAATGAGCGTTTCAGAGCGAGAGCAGCCTGTTTTTGCACTAAGCTGCATTTCACTGAAAAAAGTTCTTTCAAACAGGTTTACTAGCCTGAACTGGTTGAAATATGGATCTTCTTCATGGCAAAGGAGTTTTTACCTGGAATTTCATTCATTAAAGGTGAAATGTGGCTTATGTCAAAAATGAGCGTTTCAGAGCGATTGGAGGCTGTTTTAGCGCTGAAAAGTGGCTTATGTGAAAATGAGCGTTTCAGAGCGAGAGCAGCCTGTTTTTGCACTAAGCTGCATTTCACTGAAAAAATGTCTTTCAAACAGGTTTACTAGCCTGAACTGGTTGAATTTGGATCTTATTCATGGCAAAGGAGTTTTTACCTGGAATTTAATTCATTAAAGGTGAAAAGTGGCTTATGTCAAAAATGAGCGTTTCAGAGCGATTGGAGGCTGTTTTAGCGCTGAAAAGTGGCTTTTGTGAAAAATGAGCGTTTCAGAGCGAGAGCAGCCTGTTTTTGCACTAAGCTGCATTTCACTGAAAAAGGTCTTTCAAACAGGTTTACTAGCCTGAACTGGTTGAATTTGGATCTTCTTCATGGCAAAGGAGTTTTTACCTGGAATTTCATTCATTAAAGGTGAAAAGTGGCTTATGTGAAAAATGAGCGTTTCAGAGCGAGAGCAGCCTGTTTTTGCACTAAGCTGCATTTCACTGAAAAAAGGTCTTTCAAACAGGTTTACTAGCCTGAACTGGTTGAATTTGGATCTTCTTCATGGCAAATGAGTTTTTACCTGGAATTTAATTCATTAAGGCTGAAAAGTGGGTTATGTCAAAAATGAGCGTTTCAGAGCGATTGGAGGCTGTTTTAGCGCTGAAAAGTGGCTTATGTGAAAAATGAGCGTTTCAGAGCGAGAGCAGCCTGTTTTTGCACTAAGCTGCATTTCACTGAAAAAAGGTCTTTCAAACAGGTTTACTAGCCTGAACTGGTTGAATTTGGATCTTCTTCATGGCAAAGGAGTTTTTACCTGGAATTTCATTCATTAAAGGTGAAAAGTGGATTATGTCAAAAATGAGCGTTTCAGAGCGATTGGAGGCTGTTTTAGCACTGTACAGTCGCCTAAGGCTGAAAAGTGGCTTATGTGAAAAATGAGCGTTTCAGAGCAAGAGCAGCCTGTTTTTGCATTAAGCTGCATTTCACTGAAAAAAGGTCTTTCAAACAGGTTTACTAGCCTGAACTGTTGAATTTGGATCTTCTTCATGGCAAAGGAGTTTTTACCTGGAATTTCATTCATTAAAGGTGAAAAGTGGATTATGTCAAAAATGAGCGTTTCAGAGCGATTGGAGGCTGTTTTAGCACTGTACAGTCGCCTAAGGCTGAAAAGTGGCTTATGTGAAAAATGAGCGTTTCAGAGCAAGAGCAGCCTGTTTTTGCATTAAGCTGCATTTCACTGAAAAAAGGTCTTTCAAACAGGTTTACTAGCCTGAACTGGTTGAATTTGGATCTTCTCATGGCAAAGGAGTTTTTACCTGGAATTTCATTCATTAAAGGTGAAAAGTGGCTTATGTCAAAAATGAGCGTTTCAGAGCGATTGGAGGCTGTTTAGCACTGTACAGTCGCCTAAGGCTGAAAAGTGGCTTATGTGAAAAATGAGCGTTTCAGAGCGAGAGCAGCCTGTTTTTGCACTAAGCTGCATTTCACTGAAAAAAGGTCTTTCAAACAGGTTTACTAGCCTGAACTGGTTGAATTTGGATCTTCTTCATGGCAAAGGAGTTTTTACCTGGAATTTCATTCATTAAAGGTGAAAAGTGGATTATGTCAAAAATGAGCGTTTCAGAGCGATTGGAGGCTGTTTTAGCGCTGAAAAGTGGCTTATGTGAAAAATGAGCGTTTCAGAGCGAGAGCAGCCTGTTTTTTGCACTAAGCTGCATTTCACTGAAAAAAGGTCTTTCAAACAGGTTTACTAGCCTGAACTGGTTGAATTTGGATCTTCTTCATGGCAAAGGAGTTTTTACCCTGGAATTTCATTCATTAAAGGTGAAAAGTGGCTTATGTCAAAAATGAGCGTTTCAGAGCGATTGGAGGCTGTTTTAGCACTGTACAGTCGCCTAAGCTGAAAAGTGGCTTATGTGAAAAATGAGCGTTTCAGAGCGAGAGCAGCCTGTTTTTGCACTAAGCTGCATTTCACTGAAAAAAGGTCTTTCAAACAGGTTTACTAGCCTGAACTGGTTGAATTTGGATCTTATTCATGGCAAAGGAGTTTTTACCTGGAATTTCATTCATTAAAGGTGAAAAGTGGCTTATGTCAAAAATGAGCGTTTCAGAGCGATTGGAGGCTGTTTTAGCGCTGAAAAGTGGCTTATGTGAAAAATGAGCGTTTCAGAGCGAGAGCAGCCTGTTTTTGCACTAAGCTGCATTTCACTGAAAAAAGGTCTTTCAAACAGGTTTACTAGCCTGAACTGGTTGAATTTGGATCTTATTCATGGCAAAGGAGTTTTTACCTGGAATTTCATTCATTAAAGGTGAAAAGTGGCTTATGTCAAAAATGAGCGTTTCAGAGCGATTGGAGGCTGTTTTAGCACTGTACAGTCGCCTAAGGCTGAAAAGTGGCTTATGTGAAAAATGAGCGTTTCAGAGCGAGAGCAGCCTGTTTTTGCACTAAGCTGCATTTCACTGAAAAAAGGTCTTTCAAACAGGTTTACTAGCCTGAACTGGTTGAATTTGGATCTTCTTCATGGCAAAGGAGTTTTTACCTGGAATTTCATTCATTAAAGGTGAAAAGTGGATTATGTCAAAAATGAGCGTTTCAGAGCGATTGGAGGCTGTTTTAGCACTGTACAGTCGCCTAGGCTGAAAAGTGGCTTATGTGAAAAATGAGCGTTTCAGAGCGAGAGCAGCCTGTTTTTGCACTAAGCTGCATTTCACTGAAAAAAGGTCTTTCAAACAGGTTTACTAGCCTGAACTGGTTGAATTTGGATCTTCTTCATGGCAAAGGAGTCTTTACCTGGAATTTCATTCATTAAGGCTGAAAAGTGGGTTATGTCAAAAATGAGCGTTTCAGAGCGATAGGAGGCTGTTTTAGCACTGTACAGTCGCCTAAGGCTGAAAAGTGGCTTATGTGAAAAATGTGCGTTTCAGAGCGAGAGCAGCCTGTTTTTGCACTAAGCTGCATTTCACTGAAAAAAAGTCTTTCAAACAGGTTTACTAGCCTGAACTGGTTGAATTTGGATCTTCTTCATGGCAAAGGAGTTTTTACCTGGAATTTCATTCATTAAAGGTGAAAAGTGGCTTATGTCAAAAATGAGCGTTTCAGAGCGATTGAGCTGTTTTAGCACTGTACAGTCGCCTAAGGCTGAAAAGTGGCTTATGTGAAAAATGAGCGTTTCAGAGCGAGAGCAGCCTGTTTTTGCACTAAGCTGCATTTCACTGAAAAAAGGTCTTTCAAACAGGTTTACTAGCCTGAACTGGTTGAATTTGGATCTTCTTCATGGCAAAGGAGTTTTTACCTGGAATTTTCATTCATTAAAGGTGAAATGTGGCTTATGTCAAAAATGAGCGTTTCAGAGCGATTGGAGGCTGTTTTAGCGCTGAAAAGTGGCTTATGTGAAAAATGAGCGTTTCAGAGCGATTGGAGGCTGTTTTAGCACTGTACAGTCGCCTTAGGCTGAAAAGTGGCTTATGTGAAAAATGAGCGTTTCAGAGCGAGAGCAGCCTGTTTTTGCACTAAGCTGCATTTCACTGAAAAAAGGTCTTTCAAACAGGTTTACTAGCCTGAACTGGTTGAATTTGGATCTTATTCATGGCAAAGGAGTTTTTACCTGGAATTTCATTCATTAAAGGTGAAAAGTGGCTTATGTCAAAAATGAGCGTTTCAGAGCGATTGGAGGCTGTTTTAGCGCTGAAAAGTGGCTTATGTGAAAATGAGCGTTTCAGAGCGAGAGCAGCCTGTTTTTGCACTAAGCTGCATTTCACTGAAAAAAGGTCTTTCAAACAGGTTTACTAGCCCTGAACTGGTTGAATTTGGATCTTCTTCATGGCAAAGGAGTTTTTACCTGGAATTTCATTCATTAAAGGTGAAAAGTGGATTATGTCAAAAATGAGCGTTTCAGAGCGATTGGAGGCTGTTTTAGCGCTGAAAAGTGGCTTATGTGAAAAATGAGCGTTTCAGAGCGAGAGCAGCCTGTTTTTGCACTAAGCTGCATTTCACTGAAAAAAGGTCTTTCAAACAGGTTTACTAGCCTGAACTGGTTGAATTTGGATCTTCTTCATGGCAAAGGAGTTTTTACCTGGAATTTCATTCATTAAAGGTGAAAAGTGGCTTATGTCAAAATGAGCGTTTCAGAGCGATTGGAGGCTGTTTTAGCACTGTACAGTCGCCTAAGGCTGAAAAGTGGCTTATGTGAAAAATGAGCGTTTCAGAGCGAGAGCAGCCTGTTTTTGCACTAAGCTGCATTTCACTGAAAAAAAAGGTCTTTCAAACAGGTTTACTAGCCTGAACTGGTTGAATTTGGATCTTCTTCATGGCAAAGGAGTTTTTACCTGGAATTTCATTCATTAAAGGTGAAAAGTGGATTATGTCAAAAATGAGCGTTTCAGAGCGATTGGAGGCTGTTTTAGCACTGTACAGTCGCCTAAGGCTGAAAAGTGGCTTATGTGAAAAATGAGCGTTTCAGAGCGAGAGCAGCCTGTTTTTGCACTAAGCTGCATTTCACTGAAAAAAGGTCTTTCAAACAGGTTTACTAGCCTGAACTGGTTGAATTTGGATCTTCTTCATGGCAAAGGAGTTTTTACCTGGAATTTCATTCATTAAAGGTGAAATGTGGCTTATGTCAAAAATGAGCGTTTCAGAGCGATTGGAGGCTGTTTTAGCGCTGAAAAGTGGCTTATGTGAAAAATGAGCGTTTCAGAGCGATTGGAGGCTGTTTTAGCACTGTACAGTCGCCTAAGGCTGAAAAGTGGCTTATGTGAAAAATGAGCGTTTCAGAGCGAGAGCAGCCTGTTTTTGCACTAAGCTGCATTTCACTGAAAAAAGGTCTTTCAAACAGGTTTACTAGCCTGAACTGGTTGAATTTGGATCTTATTCATGGCAAAGGAGTTTTTACCTGGAATTTCATTCATTAAAGGTGAAAAGTGGCTTATGTCAAAAATGAGCGTTTCAGAGCGATTGGAGGCTGTTTTAGCGCTGAAAAGTGGCTTATGTGAAAAATGAGGTTTCAGAGCGAGAGCAGCCTGTTTTTGCACTAAGCTGCATTTCACTGAAAAAAGGTCTTTCAAACAGGTTTACTAGCCTGAACTGGTTGAATTTGGATCTTCTTCATGGCAAAGGAGTTTTTACCTGGAATTTCATTCATTAAAGGTGAAAAGTGGATTATGTCAAAAATGAGCGTTTCAGAGCGATTGGAGGCTGTTTTAGCGCTGAAAAGTGGCTTATGTGAAAAATGAGCGTTCAGAGCGAGAGCAGCCTGTTTTTGCACTAAGCTGCATTTCACTGAAAAAAGGTCTTTCAAACAGGTTTACTAGCCTGAACTGGTTGAATTTGGATCTTCTTCATGGCAAAGGAGTTTTTTACCTGGAATTTCATTCATTAAAGGTGAAAAGTGGCTTATGTCAAAAATGAGCGTTTCAGAGCGATTGGAGGCTGTTTTAGCACTGTACAGTCGCCTAAGGCTGAAAAGTGGCTTATGTGAAAAATGAGCGTTTCAGAGCGAGAGCAGCCTGTTTTTTGCACTAAGCTGCATTTCACTGAAAAAAGGTCTTTCAAACAGGTTTACTAGCCTGAACTGGTTGAATTTGGATCTTCTTCATGGCAAAGGAGTCTTTACCTGGAATTTCATTCATTAAGGCTGAAAAGTGGGTTATGTCAAAAATGAGCGTTTCAGAGCGATAGGAGGCTGTTTTAGCACTGTACAGTCGCCTAAGGCTGAAAAGTGGCTTATGTGAAAAATGTGCGTTTCAGAGCGAGAGCAGCCTGTTTTTGCACTAAGCTGCATTTCACTGAAAAAAAGTCTTTCAAACAGGTTTACTAGCCTGAACTGGTTGAATTTGGATCTTCTTCATGGCAAAGGAGTTTTTACCTGGAATTTCATTCATTAAGGTGAAAAGTGGCTTATGTCAAAAATGAGCGTTTCAGAGCGATTGGAGGCTGTTTTAGCACTGTACAGTCGCCTAAGGCTGAAAAGTGGCTTATGTGAAAAATGAGCGTTTCAGAGCGAGAGCAGGCCTGTTTTTGCACTAAGCTGCATTTCACTGAAAAAAGGTCTTTCAAACAGGTTTACTAGCCTGAACTGGTTGAATTTGGATCTTCTTCATGGCAAAGGAGTTTTTACCTGGAATTTCATTCATAAAGGTGAAATGTGGCTTATGTCAAAAATGAGCGTTTCAGAGCGATTGGAGGCTGTTTTAGCGCTGAAAAGTGGCTTATGTGAAAAATGAGCGTTTCAGAGCGAGAGAGCAGCCTGTTTTTGCACTAAGCTGCATTGCACTGAAAAAAGGTCTTTCAAACAGGTTTACTAGCCTGAACTGGTTGAATTTGGATCTTATTCATGGCAAAGGAGTTTTTACCTGGAATTTCATTCATTAAAGGTGAAAAGTGGCTTATGTCAAAAATGAGCGTTTCAGAGCGATTGGAGGCTGTTTTAGCACTGAAAAGTGGCTTATGTGAAAAATGAGCGTTTCAGAGCGAGAGCAGCCTGTTTTTGCACTAAGCTGCATTTCACTGAAAAAAGGTCTTTCAAACAGGTTTACTAGCCTGAACTGGTTGAATTTGGATCTTCTTCATGGCAAAGGAGTTTTTACCTGGAATTTCATTCATTAAAGGTGAAAAGTGGATTATGTCAAAAATGAGCGTTTCAGAGCGATTGGAGGCTGTTTTAGCGCTGAAAAGTGGCTTATGTGAAAAATGAGCGTTTCAGAGCGATTGGAGGCTGTTTTAGCACTGTACAGTCGCCTAAGGCTGAAAAGTGGCTTATGTGAAAAATGAGCGTTTCAGAGCGAGAGCAGCCTGTTTTTGCACTAAGCTGCATTTCACTGAAAAAAGGTCTTTCAAACAGGTTTACTAGCCTGAACTGGTTGAATTTGGATCTTCTTCATGGCAAATGAGTTTTTACCTGGAATTTAATTCATTAAGGCTGAAAAGTGGGTTATGTCAAAAATGAGCGTTTCAGAGCGATTGGAGGCTGTTTTAGCGCTGAAAAGTGGCTTATGTGAAAAATGAGCGTTTCAGAGCGAGAGCAGCCTGTTTTTGCACTAAGCTGCATTTCACTGAAAAAAGGTCTTTCAAACAGGTTTACTAGCCTGAACTGGTTGAATTTGGATCTTCTTCATGGCAAAGGAGTTTTTACCTGGAATTTCATTCATTAAAGGTGAAAAGTGGATTATGTCAAAAATGAGCGTTTCAGAGCGATTGGAGGCTGTTTTAGCGCTGAAAAGTGGCTTATGTGAAAAATGAGCGTTTCAGAGCGAGAGCAGCCTGTTTTTGCACTAAGCTGCATTTCACTGAAAAAAGGTCTTTCAAACAGGTTTACTAGCCTGAACTGGTTGAATTTGGATCTTCTTCATGGCAAAGGAGTTTTTACCTGGAATTTCATTCATTAAAGGTGAAAAGTGGCTTATGTCAAAAATGAGCGTTTCAGAGCAATTGGAGGCTGTTTTAGCACTGTACAGTCGCCTAAGGCTGAAAAGTGGCTTATGTGAAAAATGAGCGTTTCAGAGCGAGAGCAGCCTGTTTTTGCACTAAGCTGCATTTCACTGAAAAAAGGTCTTTCAAACAGGTTTACTAGCCTGAACTGGTTGAATTTGGATCTTATTCATGGCAAAGGAGTTTTTACCTGGAATTTCATTCATTAAAGGTGAAAAGTGGCTTATGTCAAAAATGAGCGTTTCAGAGCGATTGGAGGCTGTTTTAGCGCTGAAAAGTGGCTTATGTGAAAAATGAGCGTTTCAGAGCGAGAGCAGCCTGTTTTTGCACTAAGCTGCATTTCACTGAAAAAAGGTCTTTCAAACAGGTTTACTAGCCTGAACTGGTTGAATTTGGATCTTATTCATGGCAAAGGAGTTTTTACCTGGAATTTCATTCATTAAAGGTGAAAAGTGGCTTATGTCAAAAATGAGCGTTTCAGAGCGATTGGAGGCTGTTTTAGCGCTGAAAAGTGGATTATGTGAAAAATGAGCGTTTCAGAGCGAGAGCAGCCTGTTTTTGCACTAAGCTGCATTTCACTGAAAAAAGGTCTGTCAAACAGGTTTACTAGCCTGAACTGGTTGAATTTGGATCTTCTTCATGGCAAATGAGTTTTTACCTGGAATTTAATTCATTAAGGCTGAAAAGTGGGTTATGTCAAAAATGAGCGTTTCAGAGCGATAGGAGGCTGTTTTAGCACTGTACAGTCGCCTAAGGCTGAAAAGTGGCTTATGTGAAAAATGAGCGTTTCAGAGCGAGAGGAGGCTGTTTTTGCACTGTACAGTCGCCTATAAGGCTGAAAAGTGGCTTATGTGAAAAATGAGCGTTTCAGAGCGAGAGCAGCCTGTTTTTGCACTAAGCTGCATTTCACTGAAAAAAGGTCTTTCAAACAGGTTTACTAGCCTGAACTGGTTGAATTTGGATCTTCTTCATGGCAAATGAGTTTTTACCTGGAATTTAATTCATTAAGGCTGAAAAGTGGGTTATGTCAAAAATGAGCGTTTCAGAGCGATTGGAGGCTGTTTTAGCGCTGAAAAGTGGCTTATGTCAAAAATGAGCGTTTCAGAGCGATTGGAGGCTGTTTTAGCACTGTACAGTCGCCTAAGGCTGAAAAGTGGCTTATGTGAAAAATGAGCGTTTCAGAGCGAGAGCAGCCTGTTTTTGCACTAAGCTGCATTTCACTGAAAAAAGGTCTTTCAAACAGGTTTACTAGCCTGAACTGGTTGAATTTGGATCTTCTTCATGGCAAAGGAGTTTTTACCTGGAATTTCATTCATTAAGGCTGAAAAGTGGGTTATGTCAAAAATGAGCGTTTCAGAGCGATAGGAGGCTGTTTTAGCACTGTACAGTCGCCTAAGGCTGAAAAGTGGCTTATGTGAAAAATGTGCGTTTCAGAGCGAGAGCAGCCTCTTTTTGCACTAAGCTGCATTTCACTGAAAAAAAGTCTTTCAAACAGGTTTACTAGCCTGAACTGGTTGAATTTGGATCTTCTTCATGGCAAAGGAGTTTTTACCTGGAATTTCATTCATTAAAGGTGAAAAGTGGCTTATGTCAAAAATGAGCGTTTCATAGCGATTGGAGGCTGTTTTAGCACTGTACAGTCGCCTAAGGCTGAAAAGTGGCTTATGTGAAAAATGAGCGTTTCAGAGCGAGAGCAGCCTGTTTTTGCACTAAGCTGCATTTCACTGAAAAAAGGTCTTTCAAACAGGTTTACTAGCCTGAACTGGTTGAATTTGGATCTTATTCATGGCAAAGGAGTTTTTACCTGGAATTTAATTCATTAAAGGTGAAAAGTGGCTTATGTCAAAAATGAGCGTTTCAGAGCGATTGGAGGCTGTTTTAGCGCTGAAAAGTGGCTTTTGTGAAAAATGAGCGTTTCAGAGCGAGAGCAGCCTGTTTTTGCACTAAGCTGCATTTCACTGAAAAAAGGTCTTTCAAACAGGTTTACTAGCCTGAACTGGTTGAATTTGGATCTTCTTCATGGCAAAGGAGTTTTTACCTGGAATTTCATTCATTAAAGGTGAAATGTGGCTTATGTCAAAAATGAGCGTTTCAGAGCGATTGGAGGCTGTTTTAGCGCTGAAAAGTGGCTTATGTGAAAAATGAGCGTTTCAGAGCGATTGGAGGCTGTTTTAGCACTTTACAGTCGCCTAAGGCTGAAAAGTGGCTTTTGTGAAAAATGAGCGTTTCAGAGCGAGAGCAGCCTGTTTTTGCACTAAGCTGCATTTCACTGAAAAAAGGTCTTTCAAACAGGTTTACTAGCCTGAACTGGTTGAATTTGGATCTTCTTCATGGCAAAGGAGTTTTTACCTGGAATTTCATTCATTAAGGCTGAAAAGTGGCTTTTGTGAAAAATGAGCGTTTCAGAGCGAGAGCAGCCTGTTTTTGCACTAAGCTGCATTTCACTGAAAAAAGGTCTTTCAAACAGGTTTACTAGCCTGAACTGGTTGAATTTGGATCTTCTTCATGGCAAAGGAGTTTTTACCTGGAATTTCATTCATTAAAGGTGAAATGTGGCTTATGTCAAAAATGAGCGTTTCAGAGCGATTGGAGGCTGTTTTAGCACTGTACAGTCGCCTAAGGCTGAAAAGTGGCTTATGTGAAAAATGAGCGTTTCAGAGCGAGAGCAGCCTGTTTTTGCACTAAGCTGCATTTCACTGAAAAAAGGTCTTTCAAACAGGTTTACTAGCCTGAACTGGTTGAATTTGGATCTTCTTCATGGCAAAGGAGTTTTTACCTGGAATTTCATTCATTAAAGGTGAAAAGTGGATTATGTCAAAAATGAGCGTTTCAGAGCGATTGGAGGCTGTTTTAGCACTGTACAGTCGCCTAAGGCTGAAAAGTGGCTTATGTGAAAAATGAGCGTTTCAGAGCGAGAGCAGCCTGTTTTTGCACTAAGCTGCATTTCACTGAAAAAAGGTCTTTCAAACAGGTTTACTAGCCTGAACTGGTTGAATTTGGATCTTATTCATGGCAAAGGAGTTTTTACCTGGAATTTCATTCATTAAAGGTGAAAAGTGGCTTATGTCAAAAATGAGCGTTTCAGAGCGATTGGAGGCTGTTTTAGCGCTGAAAAGTGGCTTATGTGAAAAATGAGCGTTTCAGAGCGAGAGGAGGCTGTTTTTGCACTGTACAGTCGCCTATAAGGCTGAAAAGTGGCTTATGTGAAAAATGAGCGTTTCAGAGCGAGAGCAGCCTGTTTTTGCACTAAGCTGCATTTCACTGAAAAAAGGTCTTTCAAACAGGTTTACTAGCCTGAACTGGTTGAATTTGGATCTTCTTCATGGCAAATGAGTTTTTACCTGGAATTTAATTCATTAAGGCTGAAAAGTGGGTTATGTCAAAAATGAGCGTTTCAGAGCGATTGGAGGCTGTTTTAGCGCTGAAAAGTGGCTTATGTCAAAAATGAGCGTTTCAGAGCGATTGGAGGCTGTTTTAGCACTGTACAGTCGCCTAAGGCTGAAAAGTGGCTTATGTGAAAAATGAGCGTTTCAGAGCGAGAGCAGCCTGTTTTTGCACTAAGCTGCATTTCACTGAAAAAAGGTCTTTCAAACAGGTTTACTAGCCTGAACTGGTTGAATTTGGATCTTCTTCATGGCAAAGGAGTTTTTACCTGGAATTTCATTCATTAAAGGTGAAAAGTGGATTATGTCAAAAATGAGCGTTTCAGAGCGATTGGAGGCTGTTTTAGCGCTGAAAAGTGGCTTATGTGAAAAATGAGCGTTTCAGAGCGAGAGCAGCCTGTTTTTGCACTAAGCTGCATTTCACTGAAAAAAGGTCTTTCAAACAGGTTTACTAGCCTGAACTGGTTGAATTTGGATCTTCTTCATGGCAAAGGAGTTTTTACCTGGAATTTCATTCATTAAAGGTGAAAAGTGGCTTATGTCAAAAATGAGCGTTTCAGAGCGATTGGAGGCTGTTTTAGCACTGTACAGTCGCCTAAGGCTGAAAAGTGGCTTATGTGAAAAATGAGCGTTTCAGAGCGAGAGCAGCCTGTTTTTGCACTAAGCTGCATTTCACTGAAAAAAGGTCTTTCAAACAGGTTTACTAGCCTGAACTGGTTGAATTTGGATCTTCTTCATGGCATAGGAGTTTTTACCTGGAATTTCATTCATTAAAGGTGAAAAGTGGCTTATGTCAAAAATGAGCGTTTCAGAGCGATTGGAGGCTGTTTTAGCACTGTACAGTCGCCTAAGGCTGAAAAGTGGCTTATGTGAAAAATGAGCGTTTCAGAGCGAGAGCAGCCTGTTTTTGCACTAAGCTGCATTTCACTGAAAAAAGGTCTTTCAAACAGGTTTACTAGCCTGAACTGGTTGAATTTGGATCTTATTCATGGCAAAGGAGTTTTTACCTGGAATTTCATTCATTAAAGGTGAAAAGTGGCTTATGTCAAAAATGAGCGTTTCAGAGCGATTGGAGGCTGTTTTAGCACTGTACAGTCGCCTAAGGCTGAAAAGTGGCTTATGTGAAAAATGAGCGTTTCAGAGCGAGAGCAGCCTGTTTTTGCACTAAGCTGCATTTCACTGAAAAAAGGTCTTTCAAACAGGTTTACTAGCCTGAACTGGTTGAATTTGGATCTTCTTCATGGCAAAGGAGTTTTTACCTGGAATTTCATTCATTAAAGGTGAAAAGTGGATTATGTCAAAAATGAGCGTTTCAGAGCGATTGGAGGCTGTTTTAGCGCTGAAAAGTGGCTTATGTGAAAAATGAGCGTTTCAGAGCGAGAGCAGCCTGTTTTTGCACTAAGCTGCATTTCACTGAAAAAAGGTCTTTCAAACAGGTTTACTAGCCTGAACTGGTTGAATTTGGATCTTCTTCATGGCAAAGGAGTTTTTACCTGGAATTTCATTCATTAAAGGTGAAAAGTGGATTATGTCAAAAATGAGCGTTTCAGAGCGATTGGAGGCTGTTTTAGCGCTGAAAAGTGGCTTATGTGAAAAATGAGCGTTTCAGAGCGAGAGCAGCCTGTTTTTGCACTAAGCTGCATTTCACTGAAAAAAGGTCTTTCAAACAGGTTTACTAGCCTGAACTGGTTGAATTTGGATCTTCTTCATGGCAAAGGAGTTTTTACCAGGAATTTCATTCATTAAAGGTGAAATGTGGCTTATGTCAAAAATGAGCGTTTCAGAGCGATTGGAGGCTGTTTTAGCGCTGAAAAGTGGCTTATGTGAAAAATGAGCGTTTCAGAGCGATTGGAGGCTGTTTTAGCACTGTACAGTCGCCTAAGGCTGAAAAGTGGCTTATGTGAAAAATGAGCGTTTCAGAGCGAGAGCAGCCTGTTTTTGCACTAAGCTGCATTTCACTGAAAAAAGGTCTTTCAAACAGGTTTACTAGCCTGAACTGGTTGAATTTGGATCTTCTTCATGGCAAATGAGTTTTTACCTGGAATTTAATTCATTAAGGCTGAAAAGTGGGTTATGTCAAAAATGAGCGTTTCAGAGCGATTGGAGGCTGTTTTAGCGCTGAAAAGTGGCTTATGTGAAAAATGAGCGTTTCAGAGCGAGAGCAGCCTGTTTTTGCACTAAGCTGCATTTCACTGAAAAAAGGTCTTTCAAACAGGTTTACTAGCCTGAACTGGTTGAATTTGGATCTTCTTCATGGCAAAGGAGTTTTTACCTGGAATTTCATTCATTAAAGGTGAAAAGTGGATTATGTCAAAAATGAGCGTTTCAGAGCGATTGGAGGCTGTTTTAGCGCTGAAAAGTGGCTTATGTGAAAAATGAGCGTTTCAGAGCGAGAGCAGCCTGTTTTTGCACTAAGCTGCATTTCACTGAAAAAAGGTCTTTCAAACAGGTTTACTAGCCTGAACTGGTTGAATTTGGATCTTCTTCATGGCAAAGGAGTTTTTACCTGGAATTTCATTCATTAAAGGTGAAAAGTGGCTTATGTCAAAAATGAGCGTTTCAGAGCAATTGGAGGCTGTTTTAGCACTGTACAGTCGCCTAAGGCTGAAAAGTGGCTTATGTGAAAAATGAGCGTTTCAGAGCGATTGGAGGCTGTTTTAGCGCTGAAAAGTGGCTTATGTCAAAAATGAGCGTTTCAGAGCGATTGGAGGCTGTTTTAGCGCTGAAAAGTGGCTTTTGTGAAAAATGAGCGTTTCAGAGCGATTGGAGGCTGTTTTAGCACTGTACAGTCGCCTAAGGCTGAAAAGTGGCTTATGTGAAAAATGAGCGTTTCAGAGCGAGAGCAGCCTGTTTTTGCACTAAGCTGCATTTCACTGAAAAAAGGTCTGTCAAACAGGTTTACTAGCCTGAACTGGTTGAATTTGGATCTTCTTCATGGCAAATGAGTTTTTACCTGGAATTTCATTCATTAAGGCTGAAAAGTGGGTTATGTCAAAAATGAGCGTTTCGGAGCGATAGGAGGCTGTTTTAGCACTGTACAGTCGCCTGAGGCTGAAAAGTGGCTTATGTGAAAAATGAGCGTTTCAGAGCGAGAGGAGGCTGTTTTTGCACTGTACAGTCGCCTATAAGGCTGAAAAGTGGCTTATGTGAAAAATGAGCGTTTCAGAGCGAGAGCAGCCTGTTTTTGCACTAAGCTGCATTTCACTGAAAAAAGGTCTTTCAAACAGGTTTACTAGCCTGAACTGGTTGAATTTGGATCTTCTTCATGGCAAATGAGTTTTTACCTGGAATTTAATTCATTAAGGCTGAAAAGTGGGTTATGTCAAAAATGAGCGTTTCAGAGCGATTGGAGGCTGTTTTAGCACTGTACAGTTGCCTAAGGCTGAAAAGTGGCTTATGTGAAAAATGAGCGTTTCAGAGCGAGAGCAGCCTGTTTTTGCACTAAGCTGCATTTCACTGAAAAAAGGTCTTTCAAACAGGTTTACTAGCCTGAACTGGTTGAATTTGGATCTTCTTCATGGCATAGGAGTTTTTACCTGGAATTTCATTCATTAAAGGTGAAAAGTGGCTTATGTCAAAAATGAGCGTTTCAGAGCGATTGGAGGCTGTTTTAGCACTGTACAGTCGCCTAAGGCTGAAAAGTGGCTTATGTGAAAAATGAGCGTTTCAGAGCGAGAGCAGCCTGTTTTTGCACTAAGCTGCATTTCACTGAAAAAAGGTCTTTCAAACAGGTTTACTAGCCTGAACTGGTTGAATTTGGATCTTATTCATGGCAAAGGAGTTTTTACCTGGAATTTCATTCATTAAAGGTGAAAAGTGGCTTATGTCAAAAATGAGCGTTTCAGAGCGATTGGAGGCTGTTTTAGCACTGTACAGTCGCCTAAGGCTGAAAAGTGGCTTATGTGAAAAATGAGCGTTTCAGAGCGAGAGCAGCCTGTTTTTGCACTAAGCTGCATTTCACTGAAAAAAGGTCTTTCAAACAGGTTTACTAGCCTGAACTGGTTGAATTTGGATCTTCTTCATGGCAAAGGAGTTTTTACCTGGAATTTCATTCATTAAAGGTGAAAAGTGGATTATGTCAAAAATGAGCGTTTCAGAGCGATTGGAGGCTGTTTTAGCGCTGAAAAGTGGCTTATGTGAAAAATGAGCGTTTCAGAGCGAGAGCAGCCTGTTTTTGCACTAAGCTGCATTTCACTGAAAAAAGGTCTTTCAAACAGGTTTACTAGCCTGAACTGGTTGAATTTGGATCTTCTTCATGGCAAAGGAGTTTTTACCTGGAATTTCATTCATTAAAGGTGAAAAGTGGATTATGTCAAAAATGAGCGTTTCAGAGCGATTGGAGGCTGTTTTAGCGCTGAAAAGTGGCTTATGTGAAAAATGAGCGTTTCAGAGCGAGAGCAGCCTGTTTTTGCACTAAGCTGCATTTCACTGAAAAAAGGTCTTTCAAACAGGTTTACTAGCCTGAACTGGTTGAATTTGGATCTTCTTCATGGCAAAGGAGTTTTTACCTGGAATTTCATTCATTAAAGGTGAAAAGTGGCTTATGTCAAAAATGAGCGTTTCAGAGCGATTGGAGGCTGTTTTAGCACTGTACAGTCGCCTAAGGCTGAAAAGTGGCTTATGTGAAAAATGAGCGTTTCAGAGCGAGAGCAGCCTGTTTTTGCACTAAGCTGCATTTCACTGAAAAAAGGTCTTTCAAACAGGTTTACTAGCCTGAACTGGTTGAATTTGGATCTTCTTCATGGCAAAGGAGTTTTTACCTGGAATTTCATTCATTAAAGGTGAAATGTGGCTTATGTCAAAAATGAGCGTTTCAGAGCGATTGGAGGCTGTTTTAGCGCTGAAAAGTGGCTTATGTGAAAAATGAGCGTTTCAGAGCGATTGGAGGCTGTTTTAGCACTGTACAGTCGCCTAAGGCTGAAAAGTGGCTTATGTGAAAAATGAGCGTTTCAGAGCGAGAGCAGCCTGTTTTTGCACTAAGCTGCATTTCACTGAAAAAAGGTCTTTCAAACAGGTTTACTAGCCTGAACTGGTTGAATTTGGATCTTCTTCATGGCAAATGAGTTTTTACCTGGAATTTAATTCATTAAGGCTGAAAAGTGGGTTATGTCAAAAATGAGCGTTTCAGAGCGATTGGAGGCTGTTTTAGCGCTGAAAAGTGGCTTATGTGAAAAATGAGCGTTTCAGAGCGAGAGCAGCCTGTTTTTGCACTAAGCTGCATTTCACTGAAAAAAGGTCTTTCAAACAGGTTTACTAGCCTGAACTGGTTGAATTTGGATCTTCTTCATGGCAAAGGAGTTTTTACCTGGAATTTCATTCATTAAAGGTGAAAAGTGGATTATGTCAAAAATGAGCGTTTCAGAGCGATTGGAGGCTGTTTTAGCGCTGAAAAGTGGCTTATGTGAAAAATGAGCGTTTCAGAGCGAGAGCAGCCTGTTTTTGCACTAAGCTGCATTTCACTGAAAAAAGGTCTTTCAAACAGGTTTACTAGCCTGAACTGGTTGAATTTGGATCTTCTTCATGGCAAAGGAGTTTTTACCTGGAATTTCATTCATTAAAGGTGAAAAGTGGCTTATGTCAAAAATGAGCGTTTCAGAGCAATTGGAGGCTGTTTTAGCACTGTACAGTCGCCTAAGGCTGAAAAGTGGCTTATGTGAAAAATGAGCGTTTCAGAGCGATTGGAGGCTGTTTTAGCGCTGAAAAGTGGCTTATGTCAAAAATGAGCGTTTCAGAGCGATTGGAGGCTGTTTTAGCGCTGAAAAGTGGCTTTTGTGAAAAATGAGCGTTTCAGAGCGATTGGAGGCTGTTTTAGCACTGTACAGTCGCCTAAGGCTGAAAAGTGGCTTATGTGAAAAATGAGCGTTTCAGAGCGAGAGCAGCCTGTTTTTGCACTAAGCTGCATTTCACTGAAAAAAGGTCTTTCAAACAGGTTTACTAGCCTGAACTGGTTGAATTTGGATCTTCTTCATGGCAAATGAGTTTTTACCTGGAATTTAATTCATTAAGGCTGAAAAGTGGGTTATGTCAAAAATGAGCGTTTCAGAGCGATTGGAGGCTGTTTTAGCGCTGAAAAGTGGCTTATGTGAAAAATGAGCGTTTCAGAGCGAGAGCAGCCTGTTTTTGCACTAAGCTGCATTTCACTGAAAAAAAGTCTTTCAAACAGGTTTACTAGCCTGAACTGGTTGAATTTGGATCTTCTTCATGGCAAAGGAGTTTTTACCTGGAATTTCATTCATTAAAGGTGAAAAGTGGCTTATGTCAAAAATGAGCGTTTCAGAGCGATTGGAGGCTGTTTTAGCGCTGAAAAGTGGCTTATGTGAAAAATGAGCGTTTCAGAGCGAGAGCAGCCTGTTTTTGCACTAAGCTGCATTTCACTGAAAAAAGGTCTTTCAAACAGGTTTACTAGCCTGAACTGGTTGAATTTGGATCTTATTCATGGCAAAGGAGTTTTTACCTGGAATTTCATTCATTAAAGGTGAAAAGTGGCTTATGTCAAAAATGAGCGTTTCAGAGCGATTGGAGGCTGTTTTAGCGCTGAAAAGTGGCTTATGTGAAAAATGAGCGTTTCAGAGCGAGAGCAGCCTGTTTTTGCACTAAGCTGCATTTCACTGAAAAAAGGTCTGTCAAACAGGTTTACTAGCCTGAACTGGTTGAATTTGGATCTTCTTCATGGCAAATGAGTTTTTACCTGGAATTTCATTCATTAAGGCTGAAAAGTGGGTTATGTCAAAAATGAGCGTTTCGGAGCGATAGGAGGCTGTTTTAGCACTGTACAGTCGCCTGAGGCTGAAAAGTGGCTTATGTGAAAAATGAGCGTTTCAGAGCGAGAGGAGGCTGTTTTTGCACTGTACAGTCGCCTATAAGGCTGAAAAGTGGCTTATGTGAAAAATGAGCGTTTCAGAGCGAGAGCAGCCTGTTTTTGCACTAAGCTGCATTTCACTGAAAAAAGGTCTTTCAAACAGGTTTACTAGCCTGAACTGGTTGAATTTGGATCTTCTTCATGGCAAATGAGTTTTTACCTGGAATTTAATTCATTAAGGCTGAAAAGTGGGTTATGTCAAAAATGAGCGTTTCAGAGCGATTGGAGGCTGTTTTAGCACTGTACAGTTGCCTAAGGCTGAAAAGTGGCTTATGTGAAAAATGAGCGTTTCAGAGCGAGAGCAGCCTGTTTTTGCACTAAGCTGCATTTCACTGAAAAAAGGTCTTTCAAACAGGTTTACTAGCCTGAACTGGTTGAATTTGGATCTTCTTCATGGCAAAGGAGTTTTTACCTGGAATTTCATTCATTAAAGGTGAAAAGTGGCTTATGTCAAAAATGAGCGTTTCAGAGCGATTGGAGGCTGTTTTAGCACTGTACAGTCGCCTAAGGCTGAAAAGTGGCTTATGTGAAAAATGAGCGTTTCAGAGCGAGAGCAGCCTGTTTTTGCACTAAGCTGCATTTCACTGAAAAAAGGTCTTTCAAACAGGTTTACTAGCCTGAACTGGTTGAATTTGGATCTTCTTCATGGCAAAGGAGTTTTTACCTGGAATTTCATTCATTAAAGGTGAAAAGTGGATTATGTCAAAAATGAGCGTTTCAGAGCGATTGGAGGCTGTTTTAGCGCTGAAAAGTGGCTTATGTGAAAAATGAGCGTTTCAGAGCGAGAGCAGCCTGTTTTTGCACTAAGCTGCATTTCACTGAAAAAAGGTCTTTCAAACAGGTTTACTAGCCTGAACTGGTTGAATTTGGATCTTCTTCATGGCAAAGGAGTTTTTACCTGGAATTTCATTCATTAAAGGTGAAAAGTGGATTATGTCAAAAATGAGCGTTTCAGAGCGATTGGAGGCTGTTTTAGCGCTGAAAAGTGGCTTATGTGAAAAATGAGCGTTTCAGAGCGAGAGCAGCCTGTTTTTGCACTAAGCTGCATTTCACTGAAAAAAGGTCTTTCAAACAGGTTTACTAGCCTGAACTGGTTGAATTTGGATCTTCTTCATGGCAAAGGAGTTTTTACCTGGAATTTCATTCATTAAAGGTGAAAAGTGGCTTATGTCAAAAATGAGCGTTTCAGAGCGATTGGAGGCTGTTTTAGCACTGTACAGTCGCCTAAGGCTGAAAAGTGGCTTATGTGAAAAATGAGCGTTTCAGAGCGAGAGCAGCCTGTTTTTGCACTAAGCTGCATTTCACTGAAAAAAGGTCTTTCAAACAGGTTTACTAGCCTGAACTGGTTGAATTTGGATCTTCTTCATGGCAAAGGAGTTTTTACCTGGAATTTCATTCATTAAAGGTGAAATGTGGCTTATGTCAAAAATGAGCGTTTCAGAGCGATTGGAGGCTGTTTTAGCGCTGAAAAGTGGCTTATGTGAAAAATGAGCGTTTCAGAGCGATTGGAGGCTGTTTTAGCACTGTACAGTCGCCTAAGGCTGAAAAGTGGCTTATGTGAAAAATGAGCGTTTCAGAGCGAGAGCAGCCTGTTTTTGCACTAAGCTGCATTTCACTGAAAAAAGGTCTTTCAAACAGGTTTACTAGCCTGAACTGGTTGAATTTGGATCTTCTTCATGGCAAATGAGTTTTTACCTGGAATTTAATTCATTAAGGCTGAAAAGTGGGTTATGTCAAAAATGAGCGTTTCAGAGCGATTGGAGGCTGTTTTAGCGCTGAAAAGTGGCTTATGTGAAAAATGAGCGTTTCAGAGCGAGAGCAGCCTGTTTTTGCACTAAGCTGCATTTCACTGAAAAAAGGTCTTTCAAACAGGTTTACTAGCCTGAACTGGTTGAATTTGGATCTTCTTCATGGCAAAGGAGTTTTTACCTGGAATTTCATTCATTAAAGGTGAAAAGTGGATTATGTCAAAAATGAGCGTTTCAGAGCGATTGGAGGCTGTTTTAGCGCTGAAAAGTGGCTTATGTGAAAAATGAGCGTTTCAGAGCGAGAGCAGCCTGTTTTTGCACTAAGCTGCATTTCACTGAAAAAAGGTCTTTCAAACAGGTTTACTAGCCTGAACTGGTTGAATTTGGATCTTCTTCATGGCAAAGGAGTTTTTACCTGGAATTTCATTCATTAAAGGTGAAAAGTGGCTTATGTCAAAAATGAGCGTTTCAGAGCAATTGGAGGCTGTTTTAGCACTGTACAGTCGCCTAAGGCTGAAAAGTGGCTTATGTGAAAAATGAGCGTTTCAGAGCGATTGGAGGCTGTTTTAGCGCTGAAAAGTGGCTTATGTCAAAAATGAGCGTTTCAGAGCGATTGGAGGCTGTTTTAGCGCTGAAAAGTGGCTTTTGTGAAAAATGAGCGTTTCAGAGCGATTGGAGGCTGTTTTAGCACTGTACAGTCGCCTAAGGCTGAAAAGTGGCTTATGTGAAAAATGAGCGTTTCAGAGCGAGAGCAGCCTGTTTTTGCACTAAGCTGCATTTCACTGAAAAAAGGTCTTTCAAACAGGTTTACTAGCCTGAACTGGTTGAATTTGGATCTTCTTCATGGCAAATGAGTTTTTACCTGGAATTTAATTCATTAAGGCTGAAAAGTGGGTTATGTCAAAAATGAGCGTTTCAGAGCGATTGGAGGCTGTTTTAGCGCTGAAAAGTGGCTTATGTGAAAAATGAGCGTTTCAGAGCGAGAGCAGCCTGTTTTTGCACTAAGCTGCATTTCACTGAAAAAAAGTCTTTCAAACAGGTTTACTAGCCTGAACTGGTTGAATTTGGATCTTCTTCATGGCAAAGGAGTTTTTACCTGGAATTTCATTCATTAAAGGTGAAAAGTGGCTTATGTCAAAAATGAGCGTTTCAGAGCGATTGGAGGCTGTTTTAGCGCTGAAAAGTGGCTTATGTGAAAAATGAGCGTTTCAGAGCGAGAGCAGCCTGTTTTTGCACTAAGCTGCATTTCACTGAAAAAAGGTCTTTCAAACAGGTTTACTAGCCTGAACTGGTTGAATTTGGATCTTATTCATGGCAAAGGAGTTTTTACCTGGAATTTCATTCATTAAAGGTGAAAAGTGGCTTATGTCAAAAATGAGCGTTTCAGAGCGATTGGAGGCTGTTTTAGCGCTGAAAAGTGGCTTATGTGAAAAATGAGCGTTTCAGAGCGAGAGCAGCCTGTTTTTGCACTAAGCTGCATTTCACTGAAAAAAGGTCTTTCAAACAGGTTTACTAGCCTGAACTGGTTGAATTTGGATCTTCTTCATGGCAAATGAGTTTTTACCTGGAATTTAATTCATTAAGGCTGAAAAGTGGGTTATGTCAAAAATGAGCGTTTCAGAGCGATTGGAGGCTGTTTTAGCACTGTACAGTTGCCTAAGGCTGAAAAGTGGCTTATGTGAAAAATGAGCGTTTCAGAGCGAGAGCAGCCTGTTTTTGCACTAAGCTGCATTTCACTGAAAAAAGGTCTTTCAAACAGGTTTACTAGCCTGAACTGGTTGAATTTGGATCTTCTTCATGGCAAAGGAGTTTTTACCTGGAATTTCATTCATTAAAGGTGAAAAGTGGCTTATGTGAAAAATGAGCGTTTCAGAGCGATTGGAGGCTGTTTTAGCACTGTACAGTCGCCTAAGGCTGAAAAGTGGCTTATGTGAAAAATGAGCGTTTCAGAGCGAGAGCAGCCTGTTTTTGCACTAAGCTGCATTTCACTGAAAAAAGGTCTTTCAAACAGGTTTACTAGCCTGAACTGGTTGAATTTGGATCTTCTTCATGGCAAATGAGTTTTTACCTGGAATTTAATTCATTAAGGCTGAAAAGTGGGTTATGTCAAAAATGAGCGTTTCAGAGCGATTGGAGGCTGTTTTAGCGCTGAAAAGTGGCTTATGTGAAAAATGAGCGTTTCAGAGCGAGAGCAGCCTGTTTTTGCACTAAGCTGCATTTCACTGAAAAAAGGTCTTTCAAACAGGTTTACTAGCCTGAACTGGTTGAATTTGGATCTTCTTCATGGCAAAGGAGTTTTTACCTGGAATTTCATTCATTAAAGGTGAAAAGTGGATTATGTCAAAAATGAGCGTTTCAGAGCGATTGGAGGCTGTTTTAGCGCTGAAAAGTGGCTTATGTGAAAAATGAGCGTTTCAGAGCGAGAGCAGCCTGTTTTTGCACTAAGCTGCATTTCACTGAAAAAAGGTCTTTCAAACAGGTTTACTAGCCTGAACTGGTTGAATTTGGATCTTCTTCATGGCAAAGGAGTTTTTACCTGGAATTTCATTCATTAAAGGTGAAAAGTGGCTTATGTCAAAAATGAGCGTTTCAGAGCGATTGGAGGCTGTTTTAGCACTGTACAGTCGCCTAAGGCTGAAAAGTGGCTTATGTGAAAAATGAGCGTTTCAGAGCGAGAGCAGCCTGTTTTTGCACTAAGCTGCATTTCACTGAAAAAAGGTCTTTCAAACAGGTTTACTAGCCTGAACTGGTTGAATTTGGATCTTCTTCATGGCAAAGGAGTTTTTACCTGGAATTTCATTCATTAAAGGTGAAAAGTGGATTATGTCAAAAATGAGCGTTTCAGAGCGATTGGAGGCTGTTTTAGCACTGTACAGTCGCCTAAGGCTGAAAAGTGGCTTATGTGAAAAATGAGCGTTTCAGAGCGAGAGCAGCCTGTTTTTGCACTAAGCTGCATTTCACTGAAAAAAGGTCTTTCAAACAGGTTTACTAGCCTGAACTGGTTGAATTTGGATCTTATTCATGGCAAAGGAGTTTTTACCTGGAATTTCATTCATTAAAGGTGAAAAGTGGCTTATGTCAAAAATGAGCGTTTCAGAGCGATTGGAGGCTGTTTTAGCGCTGAAAAGTGGCTTATGTGAAAAATGAGCGTTTCAGAGCGAGAGCAGCCTGTTTTTGCACTAAGCTGCATTTCACTGAAAAAAGGTCTTTCAAACAGGTTTACTAGCCTGAACTGGTTGAATTTGGATCTTCTTCATGGCAAAGGAGTTTTTACCTGGAATTTCATTCATTAAAGGTGAAAAGTGGATTATGTCAAAAATGAGCGTTTCAGAGCGATTGGAGGCTGTTTTAGCACTGTACAGTCGCCTAAGGCTGAAAAGTGGCTTATGTGAAAAATGAGCGTTTCAGAGCGAGAGCAGCCTGTTTTTGCACTAAGCTGCATTTCACTGAAAAAAGGTCTTTCAAACAGGTTTACTAGCCTGAACTGGTTGAATTTGGATCTTATTCATGGCAAAGGAGTTTTTACCTGGAATTTCATTCATTAAAGGTGAAAAGTGGCTTATGTCAAAAATGAGCGTTTCAGAGCGATTGGAGGCTGTTTTAGCGCTGAAAAGTGGCTTATGTGAAAAATGAGCGTTTCAGAGCGAGAGCAGCCTGTTTTTGCACTAAGCTGCATTTCACTGAAAAAAGGTCTTTCAAACAGGTTTACTAGCCTGAACTGGTTGAATTTGGATCTTCTTCATGGCAAAGGAGTTTTTACCTGGAATTTCATTCATTAAAGGTGAAATGTGGCTTATGTCAAAAATGAGCGTTTCAGAGCGATTGGAGGCTGTTTTAGCACTGTACAGTCGCCTAAGGCTGAAAAGTGGCTTATGTGAAAAATGAGCGTTTCAGAGCGAGAGCAGCCTGTTTTTGCACTAAGCTGCATTTCACTGAAAAAAGGTCTTTCAAACAGGTTTACTAGCCTGAACTGGTTGAATTTGGATCTTCTTCATGGCAAAGGAGTTTTTACCTGGAATTTCATTCATTAAAGGTGAAAAGTGGCTTATGTCAAAAATGAGCGTTTCAGAGCGATTGGAGGCTGTTTTAGCACTGTACAGTCGCCTAAGGCTGAAAAGTGGCTTATGTGAAAAATGAGCGTTTCAGAGCGAGAGCAGCCTGTTTTTGCACTAAGCTGCATTTCACTGAAAAAAGGTCTTTCAAACAGGTTTACTAGCCTGAACTGGTTGAATTTGGATCTTCTTCATGGCAAATGAGTTTTTACCTGGAATTTAATTCATTAAGGCTGAAAAGTGGGTTATGTCAAAAATGAGCGTTTCAGAGCGATAGGAGGCTGTTTTAGCACTGTACAGTCGCCTAAGGCTGAAAAGTGGCTTATGTGAAAAATGAGCGTTTCAGAGCGAGAGGAGGCTGTTTTTGCACTGTACAGTCGCCTATAAGGCTGAAAAGTGGCTTATGTGAAAAATGAGCGTTTCAGAGCGAGAGCAGCCTGTTTTTGCACTAAGCTGCATTTCACTGAAAAAAGGTCTTTCAAACAGGTTTACTAGCCTGAACTGGTTGAATTTGGATCTTCTTCATGGCAAAGGAGTTTTTACCTGGAATTTCATTCATTAAAGGTGAAAAGTGGCTTATGTCAAAAATGAGCGTTTCAGAGCGATTGGAGGCTGTTTTAGCACTGTACAGTCGCCTAAGGCTGAAAAGTGGCTTATGTGAAAAATGAGCGTTTCAGAGCGAGAGCAGCCTGTTTTTGCACTAAGCTGCATTTCACTGAAAAAAGGTCTTTCAAACAGGTTTACTAGCCTGAACTGGTTGAATTTGGATCTTATTCATGGCAAAGGAGTTTTTACCTGGAATTTCATTCATTAAAGGTGAAAAGTGGCTTATGTCAAAAATGAGCGTTTCAGAGCGATTGGAGGCTGTTTTAGCGCTGAAAAGTGGCTTATGTGAAAAATGAGCGTTTCAGAGCGAGAGCAGCCTGTTTTTGCACTAAGCTGCATTTCACTGAAAAAAGGTCTTTCAAACAGGTTTACTAGCCTGAACTGGTTGAATTTGGATCTTCTTCATGGCAAAGGAGTTTTTACCTGGAATTTCATTCATTAAAGGTGAAAAGTGGATTATGTCAAAAATGAGCGTTTCAGAGCGATTGGAGGCTGTTTTAGCACTGTACAGTCGCCTAAGGCTGAAAAGTGGCTTATGTGAAAAATGAGCGTTTCAGAGCGAGAGCAGCCTGTTTTTGCACTAAGCTGCATTTCACTGAAAAAAGGTCTTTCAAACAGGTTTACTAGCCTGAACTGGTTGAATTTGGATCTTCTTCATGGCAAAGGAGTTTTTACCTGGAATTTCATTCATTAAAGGTGAAAAGTGGCTTATGTCAAAAATGAGCGTTTCAGAGCGATTGGAGGCTGTTTTAGCACTGTACAGTCGCCTAAGGCTGAAAAGTGGCTTATGTGAAAAATGAGCGTTTCAGAGCGAGAGCAGCCTGTTTTTGCACTAAGCTGCATTTCACTGAAAAAAGGTCTTTCAAACAGGTTTACTAGCCTGAACTGGTTGAATTTGGATCTTATTCATGGCAAAGGAGTTTTTACCTGGAATTTCATTCATTAAAGGTGAAAAGTGGCTTATGTCAAAAATGAGCGTTTCAGAGCGATTGGAGGCTGTTTTAGCACTGTACAGTCGCCTAAGGCTGAAAAGTGGCTTATGTGAAAAATGAGCGTTTCAGAGCGAGAGCAGCCTGTTTTTGCACTAAGCTGCATTTCACTGAAAAAAGGTCTTTCAAACAGGTTTACTAGCCTGAACTGGTTGAATTTGGATCTTATTCATGGCAAAGGAGTTTTTACCTGGAATTTCATTCATTAAAGGTGAAAAGTGGCTTATGTCAAAAATGAGCGTTTCAGAGCGATTGGAGGCTGTTTTAGCGCTGAAAAGTGGCTTATGTGAAAAATGAGCGTTTCAGAGCGAGAGCAGCCTGTTTTTGCACTAAGCTGCATTTCACTGAAAAAAGGTCTTTCAAACAGGTTTACTAGCCTGAACTGGTTGAATTTGGATCTTCTTCATGGCAAAGGAGTTTTTACCTGGAATTTCATTCATTAAAGGTGAAAAGTGGATTATGTCAAAAATGAGCGTTTCAGAGCGATTGGAGGCTGTTTTAGCACTGTACAGTCGCCTAAGGCTGAAAAGTGGCTTATGTGAAAAATGAGCGTTTCAGAGCGAGAGCAGCCTGTTTTTGCACTAAGCTGCATTTCACTGAAAAAAGGTCTTTCAAACAGGTTTACTAGCCTGAACTGGTTGAATTTGGATCTTCTTCATGGCAAAGGAGTTTTTACCTGGAATTTCATTCATTAAAGGTGAAAAGTGGCTTATGTCAAAAATGAGCGTTTCAGAGCGATTGGAGGCTGTTTTAGCACTGTACAGTCGCCTAAGGCTGAAAAGTGGCTTATGTGAAAAATGAGCGTTTCAGAGCGAGAGCAGCCTGTTTTTGCACTAAGCTGCATTTCACTGAAAAAAGGTCTTTCAAACAGGTTTACTAGCCTGAACTGGTTGAATTTGGATCTTCTTCATGGCAAAGGAGTTTTTACCTGGAATTTCATTCATTAAAGGTGAAAAGTGGCTTATGTCAAAAATGAGCGTTTCAGAGCGATAGGAGGCTGTTTTAGCGCTGAAAAGTGGCTTATGTGAAAAATGAGCGTTTCAGAGCGAGAGCAGCCTGTTTTTGCACTAAGCTGCATTTCACTGAAAAAAGGTCTTTCAAACAGGTTTACTAGCCTGAACTGGTTGAATTTGGATCTTATTCATGGCAAAGGAGTTTTTACCTGGAATTTCATTCATTAAAGGTGAAAAGTGGCTTATGTCAAAAATGAGCGTTTCAGAGCGATTGGAGGCTGTTTTAGCGCTGAAAAGTGGCTTATGTGAAAAATGAGCGTTTCAGAGCGAGAGCAGCCTGTTTTTGCACTAAGCTGCATTTCACTGAAAAAAGGTCTTTCAAACAGGTTTACTAGCCTGAACTGGTTGAATTTGGATCTTATTCATGGCAAAGGAGTTTTTACCTGGAATTTCATTCATTAAAGGTGAAAAGTGGCTTATGTCAAAAATGAGCGTTTCAGAGCGATTGGAGGCTGTTTTAGCGCTGAAAAGTGGCTTATGTGAAAAATGAGCGTTTCAGAGCGAGAGCAGCCTGTTTTTGCACTAAGCTGCATTTCACTGAAAAAAGGTCTTTCAAACAGGTTTACTAGCCTGAACTGGTTGAATTTGGATCTTCTTCATGGCAAAGGAGTTTTTACCTGGAATTTCATTCATTAAAGGTGAAAAGTGGATTATGTCAAAAATGAGCGTTTCAGAGCGATTGGAGGCTGTTTTAGCGCTGAAAAGTGGCTTATGTGAAAAATGAGCGTTTCAGAGCGAGAGCAGCCTGTTTTTGCACTAAGCTGCATTTCACTGAAAAAAGGTCTTTCAAACAGGTTTACTAGCCTGAACTGGTTGAATTTGGATCTTCTTCATGGCAAAGGAGTTTTTACCTGGAATTTCATTCATTAAAGGTGAAATGTGGCTTATGTCAAAAATGAGCGTTTCAGAGCGATTGGAGGCTGTTTTAGCACTGTACAGTCGCCTAAGGCTGAAAAGTGGCTTATGTGAAAAATGAGCGTTTCAGAGCGAGAGCAGCCTGTTTTTGCACTAAGCTGCATTTCACTGAAAAAAGGTCTTTCAAACAGGTTTACTAGCCTGAACTGGTTGAATTTGGATCTTCTTCATGGCAAAGGAGTTTTTACCTGGAATTTCATTCATTAAAGGTGAAAAGTGGCTTATGTCAAAAATGAGCGTTTCAGAGCGATTGGAGGCTGTTTTAGCACTGTACAGTCGCCTAAGGCTGAAAAGTGGCTTATGTGAAAAATGAGCGTTTCAGAGCGAGAGCAGCCTGTTTTTGCACTAAGCTGCATTTCACTGAAAAAAGGTCTTTCAAACAGGTTTACTAGCCTGAACTGGTTGAATTTGGATCTTCTTCATGGCAAAGGAGTTTTTACCTGGAATTTCATTCATTAAAGGTGAAAAGTGGATTATGTCAAAAATGAGCGTTTCAGAGCGATTGGAGGCTGTTTTAGCACTGTACAGTCGCCTAAGGCTGAAAAGTGGCTTATGTGAAAAATGAGCGTTTCAGAGCGAGAGCAGCCTGTTTTTGCACTAAGCTGCATTTCACTGAAAAAAGGTCTTTCAAACAGGTTTACTAGCCTGAACTGGTTGAATTTGGATCTTCTTCATGGCAAAGGAGTTTTTACCTGGAATTTCATTCATTAAAGGTGAAAAGTGGATTATTTCAAAAATGAGCGTTTCAGAGCGATTGGAGGCTGTTTTAGCACTGTACAGTCGCCTAAGGCTGAAAAGTGGCTTATGTGAAAAATGAGCGTTTCAGAGCGAGAGCAGCCTGTTTTTGCACTAAGCTGCATTTCACTGAAAAAAGGTCTTTCAAACAGGTTTACTAGCCTGAACTGGTTGAATTTGGATCTTATTCATGGCAAAGGAGTTTTTACCTGGAATTTCATTCATTAAAGGTGAAAAGTGGCTTATGTCAAAAATGAGCGTTTCAGAGCGATTGGAGGCTGTTTTAGCGCTGAAAAGTGGCTTATGTGAAAAATGAGCGTTTCAGAGCGAGAGCAGCCTGTTTTTGCACTAAGCTGCATTTCACTGAAAAAAGGTCTTTCAAACAGGTTTACTAGCCTGAACTGGTTGAATTTGGATCTTCTTCATGGCAAAGGAGTTTTTACCTGGAATTTCATTCATTAAAGGTGAAAAGTGGATTATGTCAAAAATGAGCGTTTCAGAGCGATTGGAGGCTGTTTTAGCACTGTACAGTCGCCTAAGGCTGAAAAGTGGCTTATGTGAAAAATGAGCGTTTCAGAGCGAGAGCAGCCTGTTTTTGCACTAAGCTGCATTTCACTGAAAAAAGGTCTTTCAAACAGGTTTACTAGCCTGAACTGGTTGAATTTGGATCTTATTCATGGCAAAGGAGTTTTTACCTGGAATTTCATTCATTAAAGGTGAAAAGTGGCTTATGTCAAAAATGAGCGTTTCAGAGCGAGAGCAGCCTGTTTTTGCACTAAGCTGCATTTCACTGAAAAAAGGTCTTTCAAACAGGTTTACTAGCCTGAACTGGTTGAATTTGGATCTTCTTCATGGCAAATGAGTTTTTACCTGGAATTTAATTCATTAAGGCTGAAAAGTGGGTTATGTCAAAAATGAGCGTTTCAGAGCGATTGGAGGCTGTTTTAGCACTGTACAGTCGCCTAAGGCTGAAAAGTGGCTTATGTGAAAAATGAGCGTTTCAGAGCGAGAGCAGCCTGTTTTTGCACTAAGCTGCATTTCACTGAAAAAAGGTCTTTCAAACAGGTTTACTAGCCTGAACTGGTTGAATTTGGATCTTATTCATGGCAAAGGAGTTTTTACCTGGAATTTCATTCATTAAAGGTGAAAAGTGGCTTATGTCAAAAATGAGCGTTTCAGAGCGATTGGAGGCTGTTTTAGCACTGTACAGTCGCCTAAGGCTGAAAAGTGGCTTATGTGAAAAATGAGCGTTTCAGAGCGAGAGCAGCCTGTTTTTGCACTAAGCTGCATTTCACTGAAAAAAGGTCTTTCAAACAGGTTTACTAGCCTGAACTGGTTGAATTTGGATCTTATTCATGGCAAAGGAGTTTTTACCTGGAATTTCATTCATTAAAGGTGAAAAGTGGCTTATGTCAAAAATGAGCGTTTCAGAGCGATTGGAGGCTGTTTTAGCGCTGAAAAGTGGCTTATGTGAAAAATGAGCGTTTCAGAGCGAGAGCAGCCTGTTTTTGCACTAAGCTGCATTTCACTGAAAAAAGGTCTTTCAAACAGGTTTACTAGCCTGAACTGGTTGAATTTGGATCTTCTTCATGGCAAAGGAGTTTTTACCTGGAATTTCATTCATTAAAGGTGAAAAGTGGCTTATGTCAAAAATGAGCGTTTCAGAGCGATTGGAGGCTGTTTTAGCACTGTACAGTCGCCTAAGGCTGAAAAGTGGCTTATGTGAAAAATGAGCGTTTCAGAGCGAGAGCAGCCTGTTTTTGCACTAAGCTGCATTTCACTGAAAAAAGGTCTTTCAAACAGGTTTACTAGCCTGAACTGGTTGAATTTGGATCTTCTTCATGGCAAAGGAGTTTTTACCTGGAATTTCATTCATTAAAGGTGAAAAGTGGCTTATGTCAAAAATGAGCGTTTCAGAGCGATTGGAGGCTGTTTTAGCACTGTACAGTCGCCTAAGGCTGAAAAGTGGCTTATGTGAAAAATGAGCGTTTCAGAGCGAGAGCAGCCTGTTTTTGCACTAAGCTGCATTTCACTGAAAAAAGGTCTTTCAAACAGGTTTACTAGCCTGAACTGGTTGAATTTGGATCTTATTCATGGCAAAGGAGTTTTTACCTGGAATTTCATTCATTAAAGGTGAAAAGTGGCTTATGTCAAAAATGAGCGTTTCAGAGCGATTGGAGGCTGTTTTAGCACTGTACAGTCGCCTAAGGCTGAAAAGTGGCTTATGTGAAAAATGAGCGTTTCAGAGCGAGAGCAGCCTGTTTTTGCACTAAGCTGCATTTCACTGAAAAAAGGTCTTTCAAACAGGTTTACTAGCCTGAACTGGTTGAATTTGGATCTTCTTCATGGCAAAGGAGTTTTTACCTGGAATTTCATTCATTAAAGGTGAAAAGTGGATTATGTCAAAAATGAGCGTTTCAGAGCGATTGGAGGCTGTTTTAGCGCTGAAAAGTGGCTTATGTGAAAAATGAGCGTTTCAGAGCGAGAGCAGCCTGTTTTTGCACTAAGCTGCATTTCACTGAAAAAAGGTCTTTCAAACAGGTTTACTAGCCTGAACTGGTTGAATTTGGATCTTCTTCATGGCAAAGGAGTTTTTACCTGGAATTTCATTCATTAAAGGTGAAAAGTGGCTTATGTCAAAAATGAGCGTTTCAGAGCGATTGGAGGCTGTTTTAGCACTGTACAGTCGCCTAAGGCTGAAAAGTGGCTTATGTGAAAAATGAGCGTTTCAGAGCGAGAGCAGCCTGTTTTTGCACTAAGCTGCATTTCACTGAAAAAAGGTCTTTCAAACAGGTTTACTAGCCTGAACTGGTTGAATTTGGATCTTATTCATGGCAAAGGAGTTTTTACCTGGAATTTCATTCATTAAAGGTGAAAAGTGGCTTATGTCAAAAATGAGCGTTTCAGAGCGATTGGAGGCTGTTTTAGCGCTGAAAAGTGGCTTATGTGAAAAATGAGCGTTTCAGAGCGAGAGCAGCCTGTTTTTGCACTAAGCTGCATTTCACTGAAAAAAGGTCTTTCAAACAGGTTTACTAGCCTGAACTGGTTGAATTTGGATCTTCTTCATGGCAAAGGAGTTTTTACCTGGAATTTCATTCATTAAAGGTGAAAAGTGGATTATGTCAAAAATGAGCGTTTCAGAGCGATTGGAGGCTGTTTTAGCGCTGAAAAGTGGCTTATGTGAAAAATGAGCGTTTCAGAGCGAGAGCAGCCTGTTTTTGCACTAAGCTGCATTTCACTGAAAAAAGGTCTTTCAAACAGGTTTACTAGCCTGAACTGGTTGAATTTGGATCTTCTTCATGGCAAAGGAGTTTTTACCTGGAATTTCATTCATTAAAGGTGAAATGTGGCTTATGTCAAAAATGAGCGTTTCAGAGCGATTGGAGGCTGTTTTAGCACTGTACAGTCGCCTAAGGCTGAAAAGTGGCTTATGTGAAAAATGAGCGTTTCAGAGCGAGAGCAGCCTGTTTTTGCACTAAGCTGCATTTCACTGAAAAAAGGTCTTTCAAACAGGTTTACTAGCCTGAACTGGTTGAATTTGGATCTTATTCATGGCAAAGGAGTTTTTACCTGGAATTTCATTCATTAAAGGTGAAAAGTGGCTTATGTCAAAAATGAGCGTTTCAGAGCGATTGGAGGCTGTTTTAGCGCTGAAAAGTGGCTTATGTGAAAAATGAGCGTTTCAGAGCGAGAGCAGCCTGTTTTTGCACTAAGCTGCATTTCACTGAAAAAAGGTCTTTCAAACAGGTTTACTAGCCTGAACTGGTTGAATTTGGATCTTCTTCATGGCAAAGGAGTTTTTACCTGGAATTTCATTCATTAAAGGTGAAAAGTGGCTTATGTCAAAAATGAGCGTTTCAGAGCGATTGGAGGCTGTTTTAGCACTGTACAGTCGCCTAAGGCTGAAAAGTGGCTTATGTGAAAAATGAGCGTTTCAGAGCGAGAGCAGCCTGTTTTTGCACTAAGCTGCATTTCACTGAAAAAAGGTCTTTCAAACAGGTTTACTAGCCTGAACTGGTTGAATTTGGATCTTCTTCATGGCAAAGGAGTTTTTACCTGGAATTTCATTCATTAAAGGTGAAAAGTGGCTTATGTCAAAAATGAGCGTTTCAGAGCGATTGGAGGCTGTTTTAGCACTGTACAGTCGCCTAAGGCTGAAAAGTGGCTTATGTGAAAAATGAGCGTTTCAGAGCGAGAGCAGCCTGTTTTTGCACTAAGCTGCATTTCACTGAAAAAAGGTCTTTCAAACAGGTTTACTAGCCTGAACTGGTTGAATTTGGATCTTCTTCATGGCAAAGGAGTTTTTACCTGGAATTTCATTCATTAAAGGTGAAAAGTGGATTATGTCAAAAATGAGCGTTTCAGAGCGATTGGAGGCTGTTTTAGCGCTGAAAAGTGGCTTATGTGAAAAATGAGCGTTTCAGAGCGAGAGCAGCCTGTTTTTGCACTAAGCTGCATTTCACTGAAAAAAGGTCTTTCAAACAGGTTTACTAGCCTGAACTGGTTGAATTTGGATCTTCTTCATGGCAAAGGAGTTTTTACCTGGAATTTCATTCATTAAAGGTGAAAAGTGGCTTATGTCAAAAATGAGCGTTTCAGAGCGATTGGAGGCTGTTTTAGCACTGTACAGTCGCCTAAGGCTGAAAAGTGGCTCATGTGAAAAATGAGCGTTTCAGAGCGAGAGCAGCCTGTTTTTGCACTAAGCTGCATTTCACTGAAAAAAGGTCTTTCAAACAGGTTTACTAGCCTGAACTGGTTGAATTTGGATCTTATTCATGGCAAAGGAGTTTTTACCTGGAATTTCATTCATTAAAGGTGAAAAGTGGCTTATGTCAAAAATGAGCGTTTCAGAGCGATTGGAGGCTGTTTTAGCGCTGAAAAGTGGCTTATGTGAAAAATGAGCGTTTCAGAGCGAGAGCAGCCTGTTTTTGCACTAAGCTGCATTTCACTGAAAAAAGGTCTTTCAAACAGGTTTACTAGCCTGAACTGGTTGAATTTGGATCTTATTCATGGCAAAGGAGTTTTTACCTGGAATTTCATTCATTAAAGGTGAAAAGTGGCTTATGTCAAAAATGAGCGTTTCAGAGCGATTGGAGGCTGTTTTAGCGCTGAAAAGTGGCTTATGTGAAAAATGAGCGTTTCAGAGCGAGAGCAGCCTGTTTTTGCACTAAGCTGCATTTCACTGAAAAAAGGTCTTTCAAACAGGTTTACTAGCCTGAACTGGTTGAATTTGGATCTTCTTCATGGCAAAGGAGTTTTTACCTGGAATTTCATTCATTAAAGGTGAAAAGTGGATTATGTCAAAAATGAGCGTTTCAGAGCGATTGGAGGCTGTTTTAGCGCTGAAAAGTGGCTTATGTGAAAAATGAGCGTTTCAGAGCGAGAGCAGCCTGTTTTTGCACTAAGCTGCATTTCACTGAAAAAAGGTCTTTCAAACAGGTTTACTAGCCTGAACTGGTTGAATTTGGATCTTCTTCATGGCAAAGGAGTTTTTACCTGGAATTTCATTCATTAAAGGTGAAAAGTGGATTATGTCAAAAATGAGCGTTTCAGAGCGATTGGAGGCTGTTTTAGCACTGTACAGTCGCCTAAGGCTGAAAAGTGGCTTATGTGAAAAATGAGCGTTTCAGAGCGAGAGCAGCCTGTTTTTGCACTAAGCTGCATTTCACTGAAAAAAGGTCTTTCAAACAGGTTTACTAGCCTGAACTGGTTGAATTTGGATCTTCTTCATGGCAAAGGAGTTTTTACCTGGAATTTCATTCATTAAAGGTGAAAAGTGGATTATGTCAAAAATGAGCGTTTCAGAGCGATTGGAGGCTGTTTTAGCGCTGAAAAGTGGCTTATGTGAAAAATGAGCGTTTCAGAGCGAGAGCAGCCTGTTTTTGCACTAAGCTGCATTTCACTGAAAAAAGGTCTTTCAAACAGGTTTACTAGCCTGAACTGGTTGAATTTGGATCTTCTTCATGGCAAAGGAGTTTTTACCTGGAATTTCATTCATTAAAGGTGAAAAGTGGCTTATGTCAAAAATGAGCGTTTCAGAGCGATTGGAGGCTGTTTTAGCACTGTACAGTCGCCTAAGGCTGAAAAGTGGCTTATGTGAAAAATGAGCGTTTCAGAGCGAGAGCAGCCTGTTTTTGCACTAAGCTGCATTTCACTGAAAAAAGGTCTTTCAAACAGGTTTACTAGCCTGAACTGGTTGAATTTGGATCTTATTCATGGCAAAGGAGTTTTTACCTGGAATTTCATTCATTAAAGGTGAAAAGTGGCTTATGTCAAAAATGAGCGTTTCAGAGCGATTGGAGGCTGTTTTAGCGCTGAAAAGTGGCTTATGTGAAAAATGAGCGTTTCAGAGCGAGAGCAGCCTGTTTTTGCACTAAGCTGCATTTCACTGAAAAAAGGTCTTTCAAACAGGTTTACTAGCCTGAACTGGTTGAATTTGGATCTTCTTCATGGCAAAGGAGTTTTTACCTGGAATTTCATTCATTAAAGGTGAAAAGTGGATTATGTCAAAAATGAGCGTTTCAGAGCGATTGGAGGCTGTTTTAGCGCTGAAAAGTGGCTTATGTGAAAAATGAGCGTTTCAGAGCGAGAGCAGCCTGTTTTTGCACTAAGCTGCATTTCACTGAAAAAAGGTCTTTCAAACAGGTTTACTAGCCTGAACTGGTTGAATTTGGATCTTATTCATGGCAAAGGAGTTTTTACCTGGAATTTCATTCATTAAAGGTGAAAAGTGGCTTATGTCAAAAATGAGCGTTTCAGAGCGATTGGAGGCTGTTTTAGCGCTGAAAAGTGGCTTATGTGAAAAATGAGCGTTTCAGAGCGAGAGCAGCCTGTTTTTGCACTAAGCTGCATTTCACTGAAAAAAGGTCTTTCAAACAGGTTTACTAGCCTGAACTGGTTGAATTTGGATCTTCTTCATGGCAAAGGAGTTTTTACCTGGAATTTCATTCATTAAAGGTGAAAAGTGGATTATGTCAAAAATGAGCGTTTCAGAGCGATTGGAGGCTGTTTTAGCGCTGAAAAGTGGCTTATGTGAAAAATGAGCGTTTCAGAGCGAGAGCAGCCTGTTTTTGCACTAAGCTGCATTTCACTGAAAAAAGGTCTTTCAAACAGGTTTACTAGCCTGAACTGGTTGAATTTGGATCTTCTTCATGGCAAAGGAGTTTTTACCTGGAATTTCATTCATTAAAGGTGAAAAGTGGCTTATGTCAAAAATGAGCGTTTCAGAGCGATTGGAGGCTGTTTTAGCACTGTACAGTCGCCTAAGGCTGAAAAGTGGCTTATGTGAAAAATGAGCGTTTCAGAGCGAGAGCAGCCTGTTTTTGCACTAAGCTGCATTTCACTGAAAAAAGGTCTTTCAAACAGGTTTACTAGCCTGAACTGGTTGAATTTGGATCTTCTTCATGGCAAAGGAGTTTTTACCTGGAATTTCATTCATTAAGGCTGAAAAGTGGGTTATGTCAAAAATGAGCGTTTCAGAGCGATAGGAGGCTGTTTTAGCGCTGAAAAGTGGCTTATGTGAAAAATGAGCGTTTCAGAGCGATTGGAGGCTGTTTTAGCACTGTACAGTCGCCTAAGGCTGAAAAGTGGCTTATGTGAAAAATGAGCGTTTCAGAGCGATTGGAGGCTGTTTTAGCACTGTACAGTCGCCTAAGGCTGAAAAGTGGCTTATGTGAAAAATGAGCGTTTCAGAGCGAGAGCAGCCTGTTTTTGCACTAAGCTGCATTTCACTGAAAAAAGGTCTTTCAAACAGGTTTACTAGCCTGAACTGGTTGAATTTGGATCTTCTTCATGGCAAATGAGTTTTTACCTGGAATTTAATTCATTAAGGCTGAAAAGTGGGTTATGTCAAAAATGAGCGTTTCAGAGCGATTGGAGGCTGTTTTAGCGCTGAAAAGTGGCTTATGTGAAAAATGAGCGTTTCAGAGCGAGAGCAGCCTGTTTTTGCACTAAGCTGCATTTCACTGAAAAAAGGTCTTTCAAACAGGTTTACTAGCCTGAACTGGTTGAATTTGGATCTTCTTCATGGCAAAGGAGTTTTTACCTGGAATTTCATTCATTAAAGGTGAAAAGTGGATTATGTCAAAAATGAGCGTTTCAGAGCGATTGGAGGCTGTTTTAGCGCTGAAAAGTGGCTTATGTGAAAAATGAGCGTTTCAGAGCGAGAGCAGCCTGTTTTTGCACTAAGCTGCATTTCACTGAAAAAAGGTCTTTCAAACAGGTTTACTAGCCTGAACTGGTTGAATTTGGATCTTCTTCATGGCAAAGGAGTTTTTACCTGGAATTTCATTCATTAAGGCTGAAAAGTGGGTTATGTCAAAAATGAGCGTTTCAGAGCGATTGGAGGCTGTTTTAGCACTGTACAGTCGCCTAAGGCTGAAAAGTGGCTTATGTGAAAAATGAGCGTTTCAGAGCGATTGGAGGCTGTTTTAGCACTGTACAGTCGCCTAAGGCTGAAAAGTGGCTTATGTGAAAAATGAGCGTTTCAGAGCGAGAGCAGCCTGTTTTTGCACTAAGCTGCATTTCACTGAAAAAAGGTCTTTCAAACAGGTTTACTAGCCTGAACTGGTTGAATTTGGATCTTATTCATGGCAAAGGAGTTTTTACCTGGAATTTCATTCATTAAAGGTGAAAAGTGGCTTATGTCAAAAATGAGCGTTTCAGAGCGATTGGAGGCTGTTTTAGCGCTGAAAAGTGGCTTATGTGAAAAATGAGCGTTTCAGAGCGAGAGCAGCCTGTTTTTGCACTAAGCTGCATTTCACTGAAAAAAGGTCTTTCAAACAGGTTTACTAGCCTGAACTGGTTGAATTTGGATCTTCTTCATGGCAAAGGAGTTTTTACCTGGAATTTCATTCATTAAAGGTGAAAAGTGGCTTATGTCAAAAATGAGCGTTTCAGAGCGATTGGAGGCTGTTTTAGCACTGTACAGTCGCCTAAGGCTGAAAAGTGGCTTATGTGAAAAATGAGCGTTTCAGAGCGAGAGCAGCCTGTTTTTGCACTAAGCTGCATTTCACTGAAAAAAGGTCTTTCAAACAGGTTTACTAGCCTGAACTGGTTGAATTTGGATCTTCTTCATGGCAAAGGAGTTTTTACCTGGAATTTCATTCATTAAAGGTGAAAAGTGGCTTATGTCAAAAATGAGCGTTTCAGAGCGATTGGAGGCTGTTTTAGCACTGTACAGTCGCCTAAGGCTGAAAAGTGGCTTATGTGAAAAATGAGCGTTTCAGAGCGAGAGCAGCCTGTTTTTGCACTAAGCTGCATTTCACTGAAAAAAGGTCTTTCAAACAGGTTTACTAGCCTGAACTGGTTGAATTTGGATCTTCTTCATGGCAAAGGAGTTTTTACCTGGAATTTCATTCATTAAAGGTGAAAAGTGGATTATGTCAAAAATGAGCGTTTCAGAGCGATTGGAGGCTGTTTTAGCGCTGAAAAGTGGCTTATGTGAAAAATGAGCGTTTCAGAGCGAGAGCAGCCTGTTTTTGCACTAAGCTGCATTTCACTGAAAAAAGGTCTTTCAAACAGGTTTACTAGCCTGAACTGGTTGAATTTGGATCTTCTTCATGGCAAAGGAGTTTTTACCTGGAATTTCATTCATTAAAGGTGAAAAGTGGCTTATGTCAAAAATGAGCGTTTCAGAGCGATTGGAGGCTGTTTTAGCACTGTACAGTCGCCTAAGGCTGAAAAGTGGCTTATGTGAAAAATGAGCGTTTCAGAGCGAGAGCAGCCTGTTTTTGCACTAAGCTGCATTTCACTGAAAAAAGGTCTTTCAAACAGGTTTACTAGCCTGAACTGGTTGAATTTGGATCTTCTTCATGGCAAATGAGTTTTTACCTGGAATTTAATTCATTAAGGCTGAAAAGTGGGTTATGTCAAAAATGAGCGTTTCAGAGCGATTGGAGGCTGTTTTAGCGCTGAAAAGTGGCTTATGTGAAAAATGAGCGTTTCAGAGCGAGAGCAGCCTGTTTTTGCACTAAGCTGCATTTCACTGAAAAAAGGTCTTTCAAACAGGTTTACTAGCCTGAACTGGTTGAATTTGGATCTTCTTCATGGCAAAGGAGTTTTTACCTGGAATTTCATTCATTAAAGGTGAAAAGTGGATTATGTCAAAAATGAGCGTTTCAGAGCGATTGGAGGCTGTTTTAGCGCTGAAAAGTGGCTTATGTGAAAAATGAGCGTTTCAGAGCGAGAGCAGCCTGTTTTTGCACTAAGCTGCATTTCACTGAAAAAAGGTCTTTCAAACAGGTTTACTAGCCTGAACTGGTTGAATTTGGATCTTCTTCATGGCAAAGGAGTTTTTACCTGGAATTTCATTCATTAAGGCTGAAAAGTGGGTTATGTCAAAAATGAGCGTTTCAGAGCGATTGGAGGCTGTTTTAGCACTGTACAGTCGCCTAAGGCTGAAAAGTGGCTTATGTGAAAAATGAGCGTTTCAGAGCGATTGGAGGCTGTTTTAGCACTGTACAGTCGCCTAAGGCTGAAAAGTGGCTTATGTGAAAAATGAGCGTTTCAGAGCGAGAGCAGCCTGTTTTTGCACTAAGCTGCATTTCACTGAAAAAAGGTCTTTCAAACAGGTTTACTAGCCTGAACTGGTTGAATTTGGATCTTATTCATGGCAAAGGAGTTTTTACCTGGAATTTCATTCATTAAAGGTGAAAAGTGGCTTATGTCAAAAATGAGCGTTTCAGAGCGATTGGAGGCTGTTTTAGCGCTGAAAAGTGGCTTATGTGAAAAATGAGCGTTTCAGAGCGAGAGCAGCCTGTTTTTGCACTAAGCTGCATTTCACTGAAAAAAGGTCTTTCAAACAGGTTTACTAGCCTGAACTGGTTGAATTTGGATCTTCTTCATGGCAAAGGAGTTTTTACCTGGAATTTCATTCATTAAAGGTGAAAAGTGGCTTATGTCAAAAATGAGCGTTTCAGAGCGATTGGAGGCTGTTTTAGCACTGTACAGTCGCCTAAGGCTGAAAAGTGGCTTATGTGAAAAATGAGCGTTTCAGAGCGAGAGCAGCCTGTTTTTGCACTAAGCTGCATTTCACTGAAAAAAGGTCTTTCAAACAGGTTTACTAGCCTGAACTGGTTGAATTTGGATCTTCTTCATGGCAAAGGAGTTTTTACCTGGAATTTCATTCATTAAAGGTGAAAAGTGGCTTATGTCAAAAATGAGCGTTTCAGAGCGATTGGAGGCTGTTTTAGCACTGTACAGTCGCCTAAGGCTGAAAAGTGGCTTATGTGAAAAATGAGCGTTTCAGAGCGAGAGCAGCCTGTTTTTGCACTAAGCTGCATTTCACTGAAAAAAGGTCTTTCAAACAGGTTTACTAGCCTGAACTGGTTGAATTTGGATCTTCTTCATGGCAAAGGAGTTTTTACCTGGAATTTCATTCATTAAAGGTGAAAGGCTTATGTCAAAATGAGCGTTTCAGAGCGATTGGAGGCTGTTTTAGCGCTGAAAAGTGGCTTATGTGAAAAATGAGCGTTTCAGAGCGAGAGCAGCCTGTTTTTGCACTAAGCTGCATTTCACTGAAAAAAGGTCTTTCAAACAGGTTTACTAGCCTGAACTGGTTGAATTTGGATCTTCTTCATGGCAAAGGAGTTTTTACCTGGAATTTCATTCATTAAAGGTGAAAAGTGGCTTATGTCAAAAATGAGCGTTTCAGAGCGATTGGAGGCTGTTTTAGCACTGTACAGTCGCCTAAGGCTGAAAAGTGGCTTATGTGAAAAATGAGCGTTTCAGAGCGAGAGCAGCCTGTTTTTGCACTAAGCTGCATTTCACTGAAAAAAGGTCTTTCAAACAGGTTTACTAGCCTGAACTGGTTGAATTTGGATCTTCTTCATGGCAAAGGAGTTTTTACCTGGAATTTCATTCATTAAAGGTGAAAAGTGGCTTATGTCAAAAATGAGCGTTTCAGAGCGATTGGAGGCTGTTTTAGCACTGTACAGTCGCCTAAGGCTGAAAAGTGGCTTATGTGAAAAATGAGCGTTTCAGAGCGAGAGCAGCCTGTTTTTGCACTAAGCTGCATTTCACTGAAAAAAGGTCTTTCAAACAGGTTTACTAGCCTGAACTGGTTGAATTTGGATCTTCTTCATGGCAAAGGAGTTTTTACCTGGAATTTCATTCATTAAAGGTGAAAAGTGGATTATGTCAAAATGAGCGTTTCAGAGCGATTGGAGGCTGTTTTAGCGCTGAAAAGTGGCTTATGTGAAAAATGAGCGTTTCAGAGCGAGAGCAGCCTGTTTTTTGCACTAAGCTGCATTTCACTGAAAAAAAGGTCTTTCAAACAGGTTTACTAGCCTGAACTGGTTGAATTTGGATCTTCTTCATGGCAAAGGAGTTTTTACCTGGAATTTCATTCATTAAAGGTGAAAAGTGGCTTATGTCAAAAATGAGCGTTTCAGAGCGATTGGAGGCTGTTTTAGCACTGTACAGTCGCCTAAGGCTGAAAAGTGGCTTATGTGAAAAATGAGCGTTTCAGAGCGAGAGCAGCCTGTTTTTGCACTAAGCTGCATTTCACTGAAAAAAGGTCTTTCAAACAGGTTTACTAGCCTGAACTGGTTGAATTTGGATCTTATTCATGCAAAGGAGTTTTTACCTGGAATTTCATTCATTAAAGGTGAAAAGTGGCTTATGTCAAAAATGAGCGTTTCAGAGCGATTGGAGGCTGTTTTAGCGCTGAAAGTGGCTTATGTGAAAAATGAGCGTTTCAGAGCGAGAGCAGCCTGTTTTTGCACTAAGCTGCATTTCACTGAAAAAAGGTCTTTCAAACAGGTTTACTAGCCTGAACTGGTTGAATTTGGATCTTCTTCATGGCAAAGGAGTTTTTACCTGGAATTTCATTCATTAAAGGTGAAAAGTGGATTATGTCAAAAATGAGCGTTTCAGAGCGATTGGAGGCTGTTTTAGCGCTGAAAAGTGGCTTATGTGAAAAATGAGCGTTTCAGAGCGAGAGCAGCCTGTTTTTGCACTAAGCTGCATTTCACTGAAAAAAAGGTCTTTCAAACAGGTTTACTAGCCTGAACTGGTTGAATTTGGATCTTCTTCATGGCAAAGGAGTTTTTACCTGGAATTTCATTCATTAAAGGTGAAAAGTGGATTATGTCAAAAATGAGCGTTTCAGAGCGATTGGAGGCTGTTTTAGCACTGTACAGTCGCCTAAGGCTGAAAAGTGGCTTATGTGAAAAATGAGCGTTTCAGAGCGAGAGCAGCCTGTTTTTGCACTAAGCTGCATTTCACTGAAAAAAGGTCTTTCAAACAGGTTTACTAGCCTGAACTGGTTGAATTTGGATCTTCTTCATGGCAAATGAGTTTTTACCTGGAATTTAATTCATTAAGGCTGAAAAGTGGGTTATGTCAAAAATGAGCGTTTCAGA
>NW_028175218.1:0-84814 GCF_965226575.1 Pagrus pagrus | reverse complement strand
CACTTTTCAGCCTTAATGAATGAAATTCCAGGTAAAAACTCCTTTGCCATGAAGAAGATCCAAATTCAACAAATTCAGGCTAGTAAACCTGTTTGAAAGACCTTTTTTCAGTGAAATGCAGCTTAGTGCAAAAACAGGCTGCTCTCTCTCTGAAACGCTCATTTTTCACATAAGCCACTTTTCAGTGCTAAAACAGCCTCCAATCGCTCTGAAACGCTCATTTTTGACATAAGCCACTTTTCACCTTTAATGAATGAAATTCCAGGTAAAAACTCCTTTGCCATGAAGAAGATCCAAATTCAACCAGTTCAGGCTAGTAAACCTGTTTGAAAGACCTTTTTTCAGTGAAATGCAGCTTAGTGCAAAAACAGGCTGCTCTCGCTCTGAAACGCTCATTTTTCACATAAGCCACTTTTCAGCCTTAGGCGACTGTACAGTGCTAAAACAGCCTCCAATCGCTCTGAAACGCTCATTTTTGACATAAGCCACTTTTCAGCCTTAGGCGACTGTACAGTGCTAAAACAGCCTCCAATCGCTCTGAAACGCTCATTTTTGACATAAGCCACTTTTCACCTTTAATGAATGAAATTCCAGGTAAAACTCCTTTGCCATGAAGAAGATCCAAATTCAACCAGTTCAGGCTAGTAAACCTGTTTGAAAGACCTTTTTTCAGTGAAATGCAGCTTAGTGCAAAAACAGGCTGCTCTCGCTCTGAAACGCTCATTTTTCACAAAAGCCACTTTTCAGCGCTAAAACAGCCTCCAATCGCTCTGAAACGCTCATTTTTGACATAACCCACTTTTCAGCCTTATAGGCGACTGTACAGTGCAAAAACAGCCTCCTCTCGCTCTGAAACGCTCATTTTTGACATAACCCACTTTTCAGCCTTAATGAATGAAATTCCAGGTAAAAACTCCTTTGCCATGAAGAAGATCCAAATTCAACAAATTCAGGCTAGTAAACCTGTTTGAAAGACCTTTTTTCAGTGAAATGCAGCTTAGTGCAAAAACAGGCTGCTCTCTCTCTGAAACGCTCATTTTTCACATAAGCCACTTTTCAGTGCTAAAACAGCCTCCAATCGCTCTGAAACGCTCATTTTTGACATAAGCCACTTTTCACCTTTAATGAATGAAATTCCAGGTAAAAACTCCTTTGCCATGAAGAAGATCCAAATTCATGCAGTTCAGGCTAGTAAACCTGTTTGAAAGACCTTTTTTCATTGAAATGCAGCTTAGTGCAAAAACAGGCTGCTCTCGCTCTGAAACGCTCATTTTTCACATAAGCCACTTTTCAGCCTTAGGCGACTGTACAGTGCTAAAACAGCCTCCTATCGCTCTGAAACGCTCATTTTTGACATAACCCACTTTTCAGCCTTAATGAATTAAATTCCAGGTAAAACTCCTTTGCCATGAAGAAGATCCAAATTCAACAAGTTCAGTCTAGTAAACCTGTTTGAAAGACCTTTTTTCAGTGAAATGCAGCTTAGTGCAAAAACAGCCTCCAATCGCTCTGAAACGCTCATTTTTGACATAAGCCACTTTTCAGCCTTAGGCGACTGTACAGTGCTAAAACAGCCTCCAATCGCTCTGAAACGCTCATTTTTCACATAAGCCACTTTTCAGCGCTAAAACAGCCTCCAATCGCTCTGAAACGCTCATTTTTGACATAAGCCACTTTTCACCTTTAATGAATGAAATTCCAGGTAAAAACTCCTTTGCCATGAAGAAGATCCAAATTCATGCAGTTCAGGCTAGTAAACCTGGTTGAAAGACCTTTTTTCAGTGAAATGCAGCTTAGTGCAAAAACAGGCTGCTCTCGCTCTGAAACGCTCATTTTTCACATAAGCCACTTTTCAGCCTTAGGCGACTGTACAGTGCTAAAACAGCCTCCTATCGCTCTGAAACGCTCATTTTTGACATAACCCACTTTTCAGCCTTAATGAATTAAATTCCAGGTAAAAACTCCTTTGCCATGAAGAAGATCCAAATTCAACAAGTTCAGTCTAGTAAACCTGTTTGAAAGACCTTTTTTCAGTGAAATGCAGCTTAGTGCAAAAACAGGCTGCTCTCGCTCTGAAACGCTCATTTTTCACATAAGCCACTTTTCAGCGCTAAAACAGCCTCCAATCGCTCTGAAACGCTCATTTTTGACATAAGCCACTTTTCACCTTTAATGAATGAAATTCCAGGTAAAAACTCCTTTGCCATGAAGAAGATCCAAATTCAACCAGTTCAGGCTAGTAAACCTGTTTGAAAGACCTTTTTTCAGTGAAATGCAGCTTAGTGCAAAAACAGGCTGCTCTCGCTCTGAAACGCTCATTTTTCACATAAGCCACTTTTCAGCCTTAGGCGACTGTACAGTGCTAAAACAGCCTCCAATCGCTCTGAAACGCTCATTTTTGACATAAGCCACTTTTCAGCCTTAGGCGACTGTACAGTGCTAAAACAGCCTCCAATCGCTCTGAAACGCTCATTTTTGACATAAGCCACTTTTCACCTTTAATGAATGAAATTCCAGGTAAAACTCCTTTGCCATGAAGAAGATCCAAATTCAACCAGTTCAGGCTAGTAAACCTGTTTGAAAGACCTTTTTTCAGTGAAATGCAGCTTAGTGCAAAAACAGGCTGCTCTCGCTCTGAAACGCTCATTTTTCACAAAAGCCACTTTTCAGCGCTAAAACAGCCTCCAATCGCTCTGAAACGCTCATTTTTGACATAACCCACTTTTCAGCCTTATAGGCGACTGTACAGTGCCAAAACAGCCTCCTCTCGCTCTGAAACGCTCATTTTTGACATAACCCACTTTTCAGCCTTAATGAATGAAATTCCAGGTAAAAACTCCTTTGCCATGAAGAAGATCCAAATTCAACAAATTCAGGCTAGTAAACCTGTTTGAAAGACCTTTTTTCAGTGAAATGCAGCTTAGTGCAAAAACAGGCTGCTCTCTCTCTGAAACGCTCATTTTTCACATAAGCCACTTTTCAGTGCTAAAACAGCCTCCAATCGCTCTGAAACGCTCATTTTTGACATAAGCCACTTTTCACCTTTAATGAATGAAATTCCAGGTAAAAACTCCTTTGCCATGAAGAAGATCCAAATTCATGCAGTTCAGGCTAGTAAACCTGTTTGAAAGACCTTTTTTCAGTGAAATGCAGCTTAGTGCAAAAACAGGCTGCTCTCGGTCTGAAACGCTCATTTTTCACATAAGCCACTTTTCAGCCTTAGGCGACTGTACAGTGCTAAAACAGCCTCCTATCGCTCTGAAACGCTCATTTTTGACATAACCCACTTTTCAGCCTTAATGAATTAAATTCCAGGTAAAACTCCTTTGCCATGAAGAAGATCCAAATTCAACAAGTTCAGTCTAGTAAACCTGTTTGAAAGACCTTTTTTCAGTGAAATGCAGCTTAGTGCAAAAACAGCCTCCAATCGCTCTGAAACGCTCATTTTTGACATAAGCCACTTTTCAGCCTTAGGCGACTGTACAGTGCTAAAACAGCCTCCAATCGCTCTGAAACGCTCATTTTTCACATAAGCCACTTTTCAGCGCTAAAACAGCCTCCAATCGCTCTGAAACGCTCATTTTTGACATAAGCCACTTTTCACCTTTAATGAATGAAATTCCAGGTAAAAACTCCTTTGCCATGAAGAAGATCCAAATTCAACCAGTTCAGGCTAGTAAACCTGTTTGAAAGACCTTTTTTCAGTGAAATGCAGCGTAGTGCAAAAACAGGCTGCTCTCGCTCTGAAACGCTCATTTTTCACATAAGCCACTTTTCAGCCTTAGGCGACTGTACAGTGCTAAAACAGCCTCCAATCGCTCTGAAACGCTCATTTTTGACATAAGCCACTTTTCAGCTTTAGGCGACTGTACAGTGCTAAAACAGCCTCCAATCGCTCTGAAACGCTCATTTTTGACATAAGCCACTTTTCACCTTTAATGAATGAAATTCCAGGTAAAACTCCTTTGCCATGAAGAAGATCCAAATTCAACCAGTTCAGGCTAGTAAACCTGTTTGAAAGACCTTTTTTCAGTGAAATGCAGCTTAGTGCAAAAACAGGCTGCTCTCGCTCTGAAACGCTCATTTTTCACAAAAGCCACTTTTCAGCGCTAAAACAGCCTCCAATCGCTCTGAAACGCTCATTTTTGACATAACCCACTTTTCAGCCTTATAGGCGACTGTACAGTGCAAAAACAGCCTCCTCTCGCTCTGAAACGCTCATTTTTGACATAAGCCACTTTTCAGCCTTAGGCGACTGTACAGTGCTAAAACAGCCTCCTATCGCTCTGAAACGCTCATTTTTGACATAACCCACTTTTCAGCCTTAATGAATTAAATTCCAGGTAAAAACTCCTTTGCCATGAAGAAGATCCAAATTCAACAAGTTCAGTCTAGTAAACCTGTTTGAAAGACCTTTTTTCAGTGAAATGCAGCTTAGTGCAAAAACAGGCTGCTCTCGCTCTGAAACGCTCATTTTTCACATAAGCCACTTTTCAGCGCTAAAACAGCCTCCAATCGCTCTGAAACGCTCATTTTTGACATAAGCCACTTTTCACCTTTAATGAATGAAATTCCAGGTAAAAACTCCTTTGCCATGAAGAAGATCCAAATTCAACCAGTTCAGGCTAGTAAACCTGTTTGAAAGACCTTTTTTCAGTGAAATGCAGCTTAGTGCAAAAACAGGCTGCTCTCGCTCTGAAACGCTCATTTTTCACATAAGCCACTTTTCAGCCTTAGGCGACTGTACAGTGCTAAAACAGCCTCCAATCGCTCTGAAACGCTCATTTTTGACATAAGCCACTTTTCAGCCTTAGGCGACTGTACAGTGCTAAAACAGCCTCCAATCGCTCTGAAACGCTCATTTTTGACATAAGCCACTTTTCACCTTTAATGAATGAAATTCCAGGTAAAACTCCTTTGCCATGAAGAAGATCCAAATTCAACCAGTTCAGGCTAGTAAACCTGTTTGAAAGACCTTTTTTCAGTGAAATGCAGCTTAGTGCAAAAACAGGCTGCTCTCGCTCTGAAACGCTCATTTTTCACAAAAGCCACTTTTCAGCGCTAAAACAGCCTCCAATCGCTCTGAAACGCTCATTTTTGACATAAGCCACTTTTCACCTTTAATGAATGAAATTCCAGGTAAAAACTCCTTTGCCATGAAGAAGATCCAAATTCATGCAGTTCAGGCTAGTAAACCTGTTTGAAAGACCTTTTTTCAGTGAAATGCAGCTTAGTGCAAAAACAGGCTGCTCTCGCTCTGAAACGCTCATTTTTCACATAAGCCACTTTTCAGCCTTAGGCGACTGTACAGTGCTAAAACAGCCTCCTATCGCTCTGAAACGCTCATTTTTGACATAACCCACTTTTCAGCCTTAATGAATTAAATTCCAGGTAAAACTCCTTTGCCATGAAGAAGATCCAAATTCAACAAGTTCAGTCTAGTAAACCTGTTTGAAAGACCTTTTTTCAGTGAAATGCAGCTTAGTGCAAAAACAGCCTCCAATCGCTCTGAAACGCTCATTTTTGACATAAGCCACTTTTCAGCCTTAGGCGACTGTACAGTGCTAAAACAGCCTCCAATCGCTCTGAAACGCTCATTTTTCACATAAGCCACTTTTCAGCGCTAAAACAGCCTCCAATCGCTCTGAAACGCTCATTTTTGACATAAGCCACTTTTCACCTTTAATGAATGAAATTCCAGGTAAAAACTCCTTTGCCATGAAGAAGATCCAAATTCATGCAGTTCAGGCTAGTAAACCTGGTTGAAAGACCTTTTTTCAGTGAAATGCAGCTTAGTGCAAAAACAGGCTGCTCTCGCTCTGAAACGCTCATTTTTCACATAAGCCACTTTTCAGCCTTAGGCGACTGTACAGTGCTAAAACAGCCTCCTATCGCTCTGAAACGCTCATTTTTGACATAACCCACTTTTCAGCCTTAATGAATTAAATTCCAGGTAAAAACTCCTTTGCCATGAAGAAGATCCAAATTCAACAAGTTCAGTCTAGTAAACCTGTTTGAAAGACCTTTTTTCAGTGAAATGCAGCTTAGTGCAAAAACAGGCTGCTCTCGCTCTGAAACGCTCATTTTTCACATAAGCCACTTTTCAGCGCTAAAACAGCCTCCAATCGCTCTGAAACGCTCATTTTTGACATAAGCCACTTTTCACCTTTAATGAATGAAATTCCAGGTAAAAACTCCTTTGCCATGAAGAAGATCCAAATTCAACCAGTTCAGGCTAGTAAACCTGTTTGAAAGACCTTTTTTCAGTGAAATGCAGCTTAGTGCAAAAACAGGCTGCTCTCGCTCTGAAACGCTCATTTTTCACATAAGCCACTTTTCAGCCTTAGGCGACTGTACAGTGCTAAAACAGCCTCCAATCGCTCTGAAACGCTCATTTTTGACATAAGCCACTTTTCAGCCTTAGGCGACTGTACAGTGCTAAAACAGCCTCCAATCGCTCTGAAACGCTCATTTTTGACATAAGCCACTTTTCACCTTTAATGAATGAAATTCCAGGTAAAACTCCTTTGCCATGAAGAAGATCCAAATTCAACCAGTTCAGGCTAGTAAACCTGTTTGAAAGACCTTTTTTCAGTGAAATGCAGCTTAGTGCAAAAACAGGCTGCTCTCGCTCTGAAACGCTCATTTTTCACAAAAGCCACTTTTCAGCGCTAAAACAGCCTCCAATCGCTCTGAAACGCTCATTTTTGACATAACCCACTTTTCAGCCTTATAGGCGACTGTACAGTGCCAAAACAGCCTCCTCTCGCTCTGAAACGCTCATTTTTGACATAACCCACTTTTCAGCCTTAATGAATGAAATTCCAGGTAAAAACTCCTTTGCCATGAAGAAGATCCAAATTCAACAAATTCAGGCTAGTAAACCTGTTTGAAAGACCTTTTTTCAGTGAAATGCAGCTTAGTGCAAAAACAGGCTGCTCTCTCTCTGAAACGCTCATTTTTCACATAAGCCACTTTTCAGTGCTAAAACAGCCTCCAATCGCTCTGAAACGCTCATTTTTGACATAAGCCACTTTTCACCTTTAATGAATGAAATTCCAGGTAAAAACTCCTTTGCCATGAAGAAGATCCAAATTCATGCAGTTCAGGCTAGTAAACCTGTTTGAAAGACCTTTTTTCAGTGAAATGCAGCTTAGTGCAAAAACAGGCTGCTCTCGGTCTGAAACGCTCATTTTTCACATAAGCCACTTTTCAGCCTTAGGCGACTGTACAGTGCTAAAACAGCCTCCTATCGCTCTGAAACGCTCATTTTTGACATAACCCACTTTTCAGCCTTAATGAATTAAATTCCAGGTAAAACTCCTTTGCCATGAAGAAGATCCAAATTCAACAAGTTCAGTCTAGTAAACCTGTTTGAAAGACCTTTTTTCAGTGAAATGCAGCTTAGTGCAAAAACAGCCTCCAATCGCTCTGAAACGCTCATTTTTGACATAAGCCACTTTTCAGCCTTAGGCGACTGTACAGTGCTAAAACAGCCTCCAATCGCTCTGAAACGCTCATTTTTCACATAAGCCACTTTTCAGCGCTAAAACAGCCTCCAATCGCTCTGAAACGCTCATTTTTGACATAAGCCACTTTTCACCTTTAATGAATGAAATTCCAGGTAAAAACTCCTTTGCCATGAAGAAGATCCAAATTCAACCAGTTCAGGCTAGTAAACCTGTTTGAAAGACCTTTTTTCAGTGAAATGCAGCGTAGTGCAAAAACAGGCTGCTCTCGCTCTGAAACGCTCATTTTTCACATAAGCCACTTTTCAGCCTTAGGCGACTGTACAGTGCTAAAACAGCCTCCAATCGCTCTGAAACGCTCATTTTTGACATAAGCCACTTTTCAGCCTTAGGCGACTGTACAGTGCTAAAACAGCCTCCAATCGCTCTGAAACGCTCATTTTTGACATAAGCCACTTTTCACCTTTAATGAATGAAATTCCAGGTAAAACTCCTTTGCCATGAAGAAGATCCAAATTCAACCAGTTCAGGCTAGTAAACCTGTTTGAAAGACCTTTTTTCAGTGAAATGCAGCTTAGTGCAAAAACAGGCTGCTCTCGCTCTGAAACGCTCATTTTTCACAAAAGCCACTTTTCAGCGCTAAAACAGCCTCCAATCGCTCTGAAACGCTCATTTTTGACATAACCCACTTTTCAGCCTTATAGGCGACTGTACAGTGCAAAAACAGGCTGCTCTCGCTCTGAAACGCTCATTTTTCACATAAGCCACTTTTCAGTGCTAAAACAGCCTCCAATCGCTCTGAAACGCTCATTTTTGACATAAGCCACTTTTCAGCCTTAGGCGACTGTACAGTGCTAAAACAGCCTCCAATCGCTCTGAAACGCTCATTTTTGACATAAGCCACTTTTCACCTTTAATGAATGAAATTCCAGGTAAAAACTCCTTTGCCATGAAGAAGATCCAAATTCAACAAATTCAGGCTAGTAAACCTGTTTGAAAGACCTTTTTTCAGTGAAATGCAGCTTAGTGCAAAAACAGGCTGCTCTCTCTCTGAAACGCTCATTTTTCACATAAGCCACTTTTCAGTGCTAAAACAGCCTCCAATCGCTCTGAAACGCTCATTTTTGACATAAGCCACTTTTCACCTTTAATGAATGAAATTCCAGGTAAAAACTCCTTTGCCATGAAGAAGATCCAAATTCATGCAGTTCAGGCTAGTAAACCTGTTTGAAAGACCTTTTTTCAGTGAAATGCAGCTTAGTGCAAAAACAGGCTGCTCTCGCTCTGAAACGCTCATTTTTCACATAAGCCACTTTTCAGCCTTAGGCGACTGTACAGTGCTAAAACAGCCTCCAATCGCTCTGAAACGCTCATTTTTGACATAAGCCACTTTTCACCTTTAATGAATGAAATTCCAGGTAAAACTCCTTTGCCATGAAGAAGATCCAAATTCAACCAGTTCAGGCTAGTAAACCTGTTTGAAAGACCTTTTTTCAGTGAAATGCAGCTTAGTGCAAAAACAGGCTGCTCTCGCTCTGAAACGCTCATTTTTCACAAAAGCCACTTTTCAGCGCTAAAACAGCCTCCAATCGCTCTGAAACGCTCATTTTTGACATAACCCACTTTTCAGCCTTATAGGCGACTGTACAGTGCAAAAACAGGCTGCTCTCGCTCTGAAACGCTCATTTTTCACATAAGCCACTTTTCAGTGCTAAAACAGCCTCCAATCGCTCTGAAACGCTCATTTTTCACATAAGCCACTTTTCAGCGCTAAAACAGCCTCCAATCGCTCTGAAACGCTCATTTTTGACATAAGCCACTTTTCACCTTTAATGAATGAAATTCCAGGTAAAAACTCCTTTGCCATGAAGAAGATCCAAATTCAACCAGTTCAGGCTAGTAAACCTGTTTGAAAGACCTTTTTTCAGTGAAATGCAGCGTAGTGCAAAAACAGGCTGCTCTCGCTCTGAAACGCTCATTTTTCACATAAGCCACTTTTCAGCCTTAGGCGACTGTACAGTGCTAAAACAGCCTCCAATCGCTCTGAAACGGTCATTTTTGACATAAGCCACTTTTCAGCCTTAGGCGACTGTACAGTGCTAAAACAGCCTCCAATCGCTCTGAAACGCTCATTTTTGACATAAGCCACTTTTCACCTTTAATGAATGAAATTCCAGGTAAAACTCCTTTGCCATGAAGAAGATCCAAATTCAACCAGTTCAGGCTAGTAAACCTGTTTGAAAGACCTTTTTTCAGTGAAATGCAGCTTAGTGCAAAAACAGGCTGCTCTCGCTCTGAAACGCTCATTTTTCACAAAAGCCACTTTTCAGCGCTAAAACAGCCTCCAATCGCTCTGAAACGCTCATTTTTGACATAAGCCACTTTTCAGCCTTAGGCGACTGTACAGTGCTAAAACAGCCTCCAATCGCTCTGAAACGCTCATTTTTGACATAAGCCACTTTTCACCTTTAATGAATGAAATTCCAGGTAAAAACTCCTTTGCCATGAAGAAGATCCAAATTCAACCAGTTCAGGCTAGTAAACCTGTTTGAAAGACCTTTTTTCAGTGAAATGCAGCTTAGTGCAAAAACAGGCTGCTCTCGCTCTGAAACGCTCATTTTTCACATAAGCCACTTTTCAGCCTTAGGCGACTGTACAGTGCTAAAACAGCCTCCAATCGCTCTGAAACGCTCATTTTTGACATAAGCCACTTTTCAGCCTTAGGCGACTGTACAGTGCTAAAACAGCCTCCAATCGCTCTGAAACGCTCATTTTTGACATAAGCCACTTTTCACCTTTAATGAATGAAATTCCAGGTAAAACTCCTTTGCCATGAAGAAGATCCAAATTCAACAAATTCAGGCTAGTAAACCTGTTTGAAAGACCTTTTTTCAGTGAAATGCAGCTTAGTGCAAAAACAGGCTGCTCTCGCTCTGAAACGCTCATTTTTCACATAAGCCACTTTTCAGCGCTAAAACAGCCTCCAATCGCTCTGAAACGCTCATTTTTGACATAAGCCACTTTTCACCTTTAATGAATGAAATTCCAGGTAAAAACTCCTTTGCCATGAAGAAGATCCAAATTCAACCAGTTCAGGCTAGTAAACCTGTTTGAAAGACCTTTTTTCAGTGAAATGCAGCTTAGTGCAAAAACAGGCTGCTCTCGCTCTGAAACGCTCATTTTTCACATAAGCCACTTTTCAGCCTTAGGCGACTGTACAGTGCTAAAACAGCCTCCAATCGCTCTGAAACGCTCATTTTTGACATAAGCCACTTTTCAGCCTTAGGCGACTGTACAGTGCTAAAACAGCCTCCAATCGCTCTGAAACGCTCATTTTTGACATAAGCCACTGTTCACCTTTAATGAATGAAATTCCAGGTAAAAACTCCTTTGCTATGAAGAAGATCCAAATTCAACCAGTTCAGGCTAGTAAACCTGTTTGAAAGACCTTTTTTCAGTGAAATGCAGCTTAGTGCAAAAACAGGCTGCTCTCGCTCTGAAACGCTCATTTTTCACATAAGCCACTTTTCAGCCTTAGGCGACTGTACAGTGCTAAAACAGCCTCCTATCGCTCTGAAACGCTCATTTTTGACATAACCCACTTTTCAGCCTTAATGAATTAAATTCCAGGTAAAAACTCCTTTGCCATGAAGAAGATCCAAATTCAACAAGTTCAGTCTAGTAAACCTGTTTGAAAGACCTTTTTTCAGTGAAATGCAGCTTAGTGCAAAAACAGGCTGCTCTCGCTCTGAAACGCTCATTTTTCACATAAGCCACTTTTCAGCGCTAAAACAGCCTCCAATCGCTCTGAAACGCTCATTTTTGACATAAGCCACTTTTCACCTTTAATGAATGAAATTCCAGGTAAAAACTCCTTTGCCATGAAGAAGATCCAAATTCAACCAGTTCAGGCTAGTAAACCTGTTTGAAAGACCTTTTTTCAGTGAAATGCAGCTTAGTGCAAAAACAGGCTGCTCTCGCTCTGAAACGCTCATTTTTCACATAAGCCACTTTTCAGCCTTAGGCGACTGTACAGTGCTAAAACAGCCTCCAATCGCTCTGAAACGCTCATTTTTGACATAAGCCACTTTTCAGCCTTAGGCGACTGTACAGTGCTAAAACAGCCTCCAATCGCTCTGAAACGCTCATTTTTGACATAAGCCACTTTTCACCTTTAATGAATGAAATTCCAGGTAAAACTCCTTTGCCATGAAGAAGATCCAAATTCAACAAATTCAGGCTAGTAAACCTGTTTGAAAGACCTTTTTTCAGTGAAATGCAGCTTAGTGCAAAAACAGGCTGCTCTCGCTCTGAAACGCTCATTTTTCACATAAGCCACTTTTCAGCGCTAAAACAGCCTCCAATCGCTCTGAAACGCTCATTTTTGACATAAGCCACTTTTCACCTTTAATGAATGAAATTCCAGGTAAAAACTCCTTTGCCATGAAGAAGATCCAAATTCAACCAGTTCAGGCTAGTAAACCTGTTTGAAAGACCTTTTTTCAGTGAAATGCAGCTTAGTGCAAAAACAGGCTGCTCTCGCTCTGAAACGCTCATTTTTCACATAAGCCACTTTTCAGCCTTAGGCGACTGTACAGTGCTAAAACAGCCTCCAATCTCTCTGAAACGCTCATTTTTGACATAAGCCACTTTTCAGCCTTAGGCGACTGTACAGTGCTAAAACAGCCTCCAATCGCTCTGAAACGCTCATTTTTGACATAAGCCACTTTTCACCTTTAATGAATGAAATTCCAGGTAAAACTCCTTTGCCATGAAGAAGATCCAAATTCAACCAGTTCAGGCTAGTAAACCTGTTTGAAAGACCTTTTTTCAGTGAAATGCAGCTTAGTGCAAAAACAGGCTGCTCTCGCTCTGAAACGCTCATTTTTCACAAAAGCCACTTTTCAGCGCTAAAACAGCCTCCAATCGCTCTGAAACGCTCATTTTTGACATAACCCACTTTTCAGCCTTATAGGCGACTGTACAGTGCAAAAACAGCCTCCTCTCGCTCTGAAACGCTCATTTTTGACATAACCCACTTTTCAGCCTTAATGAATGAAATTCCAGGTAAAAACTCCTTTGCCATGAAGAAGATCCAAATTCAACAAATTCAGGCTAGTAAACCTGTTTGAAAGACCTTTTTTCAGTGAAATGCAGCTTAGTGCAAAAACAGGCTGCTCTCGCTCTGAAACGCTCATTTTTCACATGAGCCACTTTTCAGCCTTAGGCGACTGTACAGTGCTAAAACAGCCTCCTATCGCTCTGAAACGCTCATTTTTGACATAACCCACTTTTCAGCCTTAATGAATTAAATTCCAGGTAAAAACTCCTTTGCCATGAAGAAGATCCAAATTCAACAAGTTCAGTCTAGTAAACCTGTTTGAAAGACCTTTTTTCAGTGAAATGCAGCTTAGTGCAAAAACAGGCTGCTCTCGCTCTGAAACGCTCATTTTTCACATAAGCCACTTTTCAGCGCTAAAACAGCCTCCAATCGCTCTGAAACGCTCATTTTTGACATAAGCCACTTTTCACCTTTAATGAATGAAATTCCAGGTAAAAACTCCTTTGCCATGAAGAAGATCCAAATTCATGCAGTTCAGGCTAGTAAACCTGGTTGAAAGACCTTTTTTCAGTGAAATGCAGCTTAGTGCAAAAACAGGCTGCTCTCGCTCTGAAACGCTCATTTTTCACATAAGCCACTTTTCAGCCTTAGGCGACTGTACAGTGCTAAAACAGCCTCCAATCGCTCTGAAACGCTCATTTTTGACATAAGCCACTTTTCAGCCTTAGGCGACTGTACAGTGCTAAAACAGCCTCCAATCGCTCTGAAACGCTCATTTTTGACATAAGCCACTTTTCACCTTTAATGAATGAAATTCCAGGTAAAACTCCTTTGCCATGAAGAAGATCCAAATTCAACCAGTTCAGGCTAGTAAACCTGTTTGAAAGACCTTTTTTCAGTGAAATGCAGCTTAGTGCAAAAACAGGCTGCTCTCGCTCTGAAACGCTCATTTTTCACATAAGCCACTTTTCAGCCTTAGGCGACTGTACAGTGCTAAAACAGCCTCCAATCGCTCTGAAACGCTCATTTTTGACATAAGCCACTTTTCAGCCTTAGGCGACTGTACAGTGCTAAAACAGCCTCCAATCGCTCTGAAACGCTCATTTTTGACATAAGCCACTTTTCACCTTTAATGAATGAAATTCCAGGTAAAACTCCTTTGCCATGAAGAAGATCCAAATTCAACCAGTTCAGGCTAGTAAACCTGTTTGAAAGACCTTTTTTCAGTGAAATGCAGCTTAGTGCAAAAACAGGCTGCTCTCGCTCTGAAACGCTCATTTTTCACAAAAGCCACTTTTCAGCGCTAAAACAGCCTCCAATCGCTCTGAAACGCTCATTTTTGACATAACCCACTTTTCAGCCTTATAGGCGACTGTACAGTGCAAAAACAGCCTCCTCTCGCTCTGAAACGCTCATTTTTGACATAACCCACTTTTCAGCCTTAATGAATGAAATTCCAGGTAAAAACTCCTTTGCCATGAAGAAGATCCAAATTCAACAAATTCAGGCTAGTAAACCTGTTTGAAAGACCTTTTTTCAGTGAAATGCAGCTTAGTGCAAAAACAGGCTGCTCTCTCTCTGAAACGCTCATTTTTCACATAAGCCACTTTTCAGTGCTAAAACAGCCTCCAATCGCTCTGAAACGCTCATTTTTGACATAAGCCACTTTTCACCTTTAATGAATGAAATTCCAGGTAAAAACTCCTTTGCCATGAAGAAGATCCAAATTCATGCAGTTCAGGCTAGTAAACCTGTTTGAAAGACCTTTTTTCAGTGAAATGCAGCTTAGTGCAAAAACAGGCTGCTCTCGCTCTGAAACGCTCATTTTTCACATGAGCCACTTTTCAGCCTTAGGCGACTGTACAGTGCTAAAACAGCCTCCTATCGCTCTGAAACGCTCATTTTTGACATAACCCACTTTTCAGCCTTAATGAATTAAATTCCAGGTAAAAACTCCTTTGCCATGAAGAAGATCCAAATTTAACAAGTTCAGTCTAGTAAACCTGTTTGAAAGACCTTTTTTCAGTGAAATGCAGCTTAGTGCAAAAACAGGCTGCTCTCGCTCTGAAACGCTCATTTTTCACATAAGCCACTTTTCAGCCTTAGGCGACTGTACAGTGCTAAAACAGCCTCCAATCGCTCTGAAACGCTCATTTTTGACATAAGCCACTTTTCAGCCTTAGGCGACTGTACAGTGCTAAAACAGCCTCCAATCGCTCTGAAACGCTCATTTTTGACATAAGCCACTTTTCACCTTTAATGAATGAAATTCCAGGTAAAACTCCTTTGCCATGAAGAAGATCCAAATTCAACCAGTTCAGGCTAGTAAACCTGTTTGAAAGACCTTTTTTCAGTGAAATGCAGCTTAGTGCAAAAACAGGCTGCTCTCGCTCTGAAACGCTCATTTTTCACAAAAGCCACTTTTCAGCGCTAAAACAGCCTCCAATCGCTCTGAAACGCTCATTTTTGACATAACCCACTTTTCAGCCTTATAGGCGACTGTACAGTGCAAAAACAGCCTCTTCTCGCTCTGAAACGCTCATTTTTGACATAACCCACTTTTCAGCCTTAATGAATGAAATTCCAGGTAAAAACTCCTTTGCCATGAAGAAGATCCAAATTCAACAAATTCAGGCTAGTAAACCTGTTTGAAAGACCTTTTTTCAGTGAAATGCAGCTTAGTGCAAAAACAGGCTGCTCTCTCTCTGAAACGCTCATTTTTCACATAAGCCACTTTTCAGTGCTAAAACAGCCTCCAATCGCTCTGAAACGCTCATTTTTGACATAAGCCACTTTTCACCTTTAATGAATGAAATTCCAGGTGAAAACTCCTTTGCCATGAAGAAGATCCAAATTCATGCAGTTCAGGCTAGTAAACCTGTTTGAAAGACCTTTTTTCAGTGAAATGCAGCTTAGTGCAAAAACAGGCTGCTCTCGCTCTGAAACGCTCATTTTTCACATGAGCCACTTTTCAGCCTTAGGCGACTGTACAGTGCTAAAACAGCCTCCTATCGCTCTGAAACGCTCATTTTTGACATAACCCACTTTTCAGCCTTAATGAATTAAATTCCAGGTAAAAACTCCTTTGCCATGAAGAAGATCCAAATTCAACAAGTTCAGTCTAGTAAACCTGTTTGAAAGACCTTTTTTCAGTGAAATGCAGCTTAGTGCAAAAACAGGCTGCTCTCGCTCTGAAACGCTCATTTTTCACATAAGCCACTTTTCAGCGCTAAAACAGCCTCCAATCGCTCTGAAACGCTCATTTTTGACATAAGCCACTTTTCACCTTTAATGAATGAAATTCCAGGTAAAAACTCCTTTGCCATGAAGAAGATCCAAATTCATGCAGTTCAGGCTAGTAAACCTGGTTGAAAGACCTTTTTTCAGTGAAATGCAGCTTAGTGCAAAAACAGGCTGCTCTCGCTCTGAAACGCTCATTTTTCACATAAGCCACTTTTCAGCCTTAGGCGACTGTACAGTGCTAAAACAGCCTCCAATCGCTCTGAAACGCTCATTTTTGACATAAGCCACTTTTCAGCCTTAGGCGACTGTACAGTGCTAAAACAGCCTCCAATCGCTCTGAAACGCTCATTTTTGACATAAGCCACTTTTCACCTTTAATGAATGAAATTCCAGGTAAAACTCCTTTGCCATGAAGAAGATCCAAATTCAACCAGTTCAGGCTAGTAAACCTGTTTGAAAGACCTTTTTTCAGTGAAATGCAGCTTAGTGCAAAAACAGGCTGCTCTCGCTCTGAAACGCTCATTTTTCACAAAAGCCACTTTTCAGCGCTAAAACAGCCTCCAATCGCTCTGAAACGCTCATTTTTGACATAAGCCACTTTTCACCTTTAATGAATGAAATTCCAGGTAAAAACTCCTTTGCCATGAAGAAGATCCAAATTCAACCAGTTCAGGCTAGTAAACCTGTTTGAAAGACCTTTTTTCAGTGAAATGCAGCTTAGTGCAAAAACAGGCTGCTCTCGCTCTGAAACGCTCATTTTTCACATAAGCCACTTTTCAGCCTTAGGCGACTGTACAGTGCTAAAACAGCCTCCAATCGCTCTGAAACGCTCATTTTTGACATAAGCCACTTTTCAGCCTTAGGCGACTGTACAGTGCTAAAACAGCCTCCAATCGCTCTGAAACGCTCATTTTTGACATAAGCCACTTTTCACCTTTAATGAATGAAATTCCAGGTAAAACTCCTTTGCCATGAAGAAGATCCAAATTCAACCAGTTCAGGCTAGTAAACCTGTTTGAAAGACCTTTTTTCAGTGAAATGCAGCTTAGTGCAAAAACAGGCTGCTCTCGCTCTGAAACGCTCATTTTTCACAAAAGCCACTTTTCAGAGCTAAAACAGCCTCCAATCGCTCTGAAACGCTCATTTTTGACATAACCCACTTTTCAGCCTTATAGGCGACTGTACAGTGCAAAAACAGCCTCCTCTCGCTCTGAAACGCTCATTTTTGACATAACCCACTTTTCAGCCTTAATGAATGAAATTCCAGGTAAAAACTCCTTTGCCATGAAGAAGATCCAAATTCAACAAATTCAGGCTAGTAAACCTGTTTGAAAGACCTTTTTTCAGTGAAATGCAGCTTAGTGCAAAAACAGGCTGCTCTCTCTCTGAAACGCTCATTTTTCACATAAGCCACTTTTCAGTGCTAAAACAGCCTCCAATCGCTCTGAAACGCTCATTTTTGACATAAGCCACTTTTCACCTTTAATGAATGAAATTCCAGGTAAAAACTCCTTTGCCATGAAGAAGATCCAAATTCATGCAGTTCAGGCTAGTAAACCTGTTTGAAAGACCTTTTTTCAGTGAAATGCAGCTTAGTGCAAAAACAGGCTGCTCTCGCTCTGAAACGCTCATTTTTCACATGAGCCACTTTTCAGCCTTAGGCGACTGTACAGTGCTAAAACAGCCTCCTATCGCTCTGAAACGCTCATTTTTGACATAACCCACTTTTCAGCCTTAATGAATTAAATTCCAGGTAAAAACTCCTTTGCCATGAAGAAGATCCAAATTCAACAAGTTCAGTCTAGTAAACCTGTTTGAAAGACCTTTTTTCAGTGAAATGCAGCTTAGTGCAAAAACAGGCTGCTCTCGCTCTGAAACGCTCATTTTTCACATAAGCCACTTTTCAGCGCTAAAACAGCCTCCAATCGCTCTGAAACGCTCATTTTTGACATAAGCCACTTTTCACCTTTAATGAATGAAATTCCAGGTAAAAACTCCTTTGCCATGAAGAAGATCCAAATTCATGCAGTTCAGGCTAGTAAACCTGGTTGAAAGACCTTTTTTCAGTGAAATGCAGCTTAGTGCAAAAACAGGCTGCTCTCGCTCTGAAACGCTCATTTTTCACATAAGCCACTTTTCAGCCTTAGGCGACTGTACAGTGCTAAAACAGCCTCCAATCGCTCTGAAACGCTCATTTTTGACATAAGCCACTTTTCAGCCTTAGGCGACTGTACAGTGCTAAAACAGCCTCCAATCGCTCTGAAACGCTCATTTTTGACATAAGCCACTTTTCACCTTTAATGAATGAAATTCCAGGTAAAACTCCTTTGCCATGAAGAAGATCCAAATTCAACCAGTTCAGGCTAGTAAACCTGTTTGAAAGACCTTTTTTCAGTGAAATGCAGCTTAGTGCAAAAACAGGCTGCTCTCGCTCTGAAACGCTCATTTTTCACAAAAGCCACTTTTCAGCGCTAAAACAGCCTCCAATCGCTCTGAAACGCTCATTTTTGACATAAGCCACTTTTCACCTTTAATGAATGAAATTCCAGGTAAAAACTCCTTTGCCATGAAGAAGATCCAAATTCATGCAGTTCAGGCTAGTAAACCTGTTTGAAAGACCTTTTTTCAGTGAAATGCAGCTTAGTGCAAAAACAGGCTGCTCTCGCTCTGAAACGCTCATTTTTCACATGAGCCACTTTTCAGCCTTAGGCGACTGTACAGTGCTAAAACAGCCTCCTATCGCTCTGAAACGCTCATTTTTGACATAACCCACTTTTCAGCCTTAATGAATTAAATTCCAGGTAAAAACTCCTTTGCCATGAAGAAGATCCAAATTCAACAAGTTCAGTCTAGTAAACCTGTTTGAAAGACCTTTTTTCAGTGAAATGCAGCTTAGTGCAAAAACAGGCTGCTCTCGCTCTGAAACGCTCATTTTTCACATAAGCCACTTTTCAGCGCTAAAACAGCCTCCAATCGCTCTGAAACGCTCATTTTTGACATAAGCCACTTTTCACCTTTAATGAATGAAATTCCAGGTAAAAACTCCTTTGCCATGAAGAAGATCCAAATTCATGCAGTTCAGGCTAGTAAACCTGGTTGAAAGACCTTTTTTCAGTGAAATGCAGCTTAGTGCAAAAACAGGCTGCTCTCGCTCTGAAACGCTCATTTTTCACATAAGCCACTTTTCAGCCTTAGGCGACTGTACAGTGCTAAAACAGCCTCCAATCGCTCTGAAACGCTCATTTTTGACATAAGCCACTTTTCAGCCTTAGGCGACTGTACAGTGCTAAAACAGCCTCCAATCGCTCTGAAACGCTCATTTTTGACATAAGCCACTTTTCACCTTTAATGAATGAAATTCCAGGTAAAACTCCTTTGCCATGAAGAAGATCCAAATTCAACCAGTTCAGGCTAGTAAACCTGTTTGAAAGACCTTTTTTCAGTGAAATGCAGCTTAGTGCAAAAACAGGCTGCTCTCGCTCTGAAACGCTCATTTTTCACAAAAGCCACTTTTCAGTGCTAAAACAGCCTCCAATCGCTCTGAAACGCTCATTTTTGACATAAGCCACTTTTCACCTTTAATGAATGAAATTCCAGGTAAAACTCCTTTGCCATGAAGAAGATCCAAATTCAACCAGTTCAGGCTAGTAAACCTGTTTGAAAGACCTTTTTTCAGTGAAATGCAGCTTAGTGCAAAAACAGGCTGCTCTCGCTCTGAAACGCTCATTTTTCACAAAAGCCACTTTTCAGCGCTAAAACAGCCTCCAATCGCTCTGAAACGCTCATTTTTGACATAACCCACTTTTCAGCCTTAATGAATGAAATTCCAGGTAAAAACTCCTTTGCCATGAAGAAGATCCAAATTCAACAAATTCAGGCTAGTAAACCTGTTTGAAAGACCTTTTTTCAGTGAAATGCAGCTTAGTGCAAAAACAGGCTGCTCTCTCTCTGAAACGCTCATTTTTCACATAAGCCACTTTTCAGTGCTAAAACAGCCTCCAATCGCTCTGAAACGCTCATTTTTGACATAAGCCACTTTTCACCTTTAATGAATGAAATTCCAGGTAAAAACTCCTTTGCCATGAAGAAGATCCAAATTCATGCAGTTCAGGCTAGTAAACCTGTTTGAAAGACCTTTTTTCAGTGAAATGCAGCTTAGTGCAAAAACAGGCTGCTCTCGCTCTGAAACGCTCATTTTTCACAAAAGCCACTTTTCAGCGCTAAAACAGCCTCCAATCGCTCTGAAACGATCATTTTTGACATAACCCACTTTTCAGCCTTATAGGCAACTGTACAGTGCAAAAACAGCCTCCTCTCGCTCTGAAACGCTCATTTTTGACATAACCCACTTTTCAGCCTTAATGAATGAAATTCCAGGTAAAAACTCCGTTGCCATGAAGAAGATCCAAATTCAACAAGTTCAGGCTAGTAAACCTGTTTGAAAGACCTTTTTTCAGTGAAATGCAGCTTAGTGCAAAAACAGGCTGCTCTCGCTCTGAAACGCTCATTTTTCACATAAGCCACTTTTCAGTGCTAAAACAGCCTCCAATCGCTCTGAAACGCTCATTTTTGACATAAGCCACTTTTCACCTTTAATGAATGAAATTCCAGGTAAAAACTCCTTTGCCATGAAGAAGATCCAAATTCATGCAGTTCAGGCTAGTAAACCTGGTTGAAAGACCTTTTTTCAGTGAAATGCAGCTTAGTGCAAAAACAGGCTGCTCTCGCTCTGAAACGCTCATTTTTCACATAAGCCACTTTTCAGCCTTAGGCGACTGTACAGTGCTAAAACAGCCTCCAATCGCTCTGAAACGCTCATTTTTGACATAAGCCACTTTTCAGCCTTAGGCGACTGTACAGTGCTAAAACAGCCTCCAATCGCTCTGAAACGCTCATTTTTGACATAAGCCACTTTTCACCTTTAATGAATGAAATTCCAGGTAAAACTCCTTTGCCATGAAGAAGATCCAAATTCAACCAGTTCAGGCTAGTAAACCTGTTTGAAAGACCTTTTTTCAGTGAAATGCAGCTTAGTGCAAAAACAGGCTGCTCTCGCTCTGAAACGCTCATTTTTCACAAAAGCCACTTTTCAGCGCTAAAACAGCCTCCAATCGCTCTGAAACGCTCATTTTTGACATAACCCACTTTTCAGCCTTATAGGCGACTGTACAGTGCAAAAACAGCCTCCTCTCGCTCTGAAACGCTCATTTTTGACATAACCCACTTTTCAGCCTTAATGAATGAAATTCCAGGTAAAAACTCCTTTGCCATGAAGAAGATCCAAATTCAACAAGTTCAGGCTAGTAAACCTGTTTGAAAGACCTTTTTTCAGTGAAATGCAGCTTAGTGCAAAAACAGGCTGCTCTCGCTCTGAAACGCTCATTTTTCACATAAGCCACTTTTCAGTGCTAAAACAGCCTCCAATCGCTCTGAAACGCTCATTTTTGACATAAGCCACTTTTCACCTTTAATGAATGAAATTCCAGGTAAAAACTCCTTTGCCATGAAGAAGATCCAAATTCATGCAGTTCAGGCTAGTAAACCTGGTTGAAAGACCTTTTTTCAGTGAAATGCAGCTTAGTGCAAAAACAGGCTGCTCTCGCTCTGAAACGCTCATTTTTCACATAAGCCACTTTTCAGCCTTAGGCGACTGTACAGTGCTAAAACAGCCTCCTCTCGCTCTGAAACGCTCATTTTTCACATAAGCCACTTTTCAGCCTTAGGCGACTGTACAGTGCTAAAACAGCCTCCTATCGCTCTGAAACGCTCATTTTTGACATAACCCACTTTTCAGCCTTAATGAATTAAATTCCAGGTAAAAACTCCTTTGCCATGAAGAAGATCCAAATTCAACAAGTTCAGTCTAGTAAACCTGTTTGAAAGACCTTTTTTCAGTGAAATGCAGCTTAGTGCAAAAACAGGCTGCTCTCGCTCTGAAACGCTCATTTTTCACATAAGCCACTTTTCAGCCTTAGGCGACTGTACAGTGCTAAAACAGCCTCCAATCGCTCTGAAACGCTCATTTTTGACATAACCCACTTTTCAGCCTTAGGCGACTGTACAGTGCTAAAACAGCCTCCAATCGCTCTGAAACGCTCATTTTTGACATAAGCCACTTTTCACCTTTAATGAATGAAATTCCAGGTAAAAACTCCTTTGCCATGAAGAAGATCCAAATTCAACCAGTTCAGGCTAGTAAACCTGTTTGAAAGACCTTTTTTCAGTGAAATGCAGCTTAGTGCAAAAACAGGCTGCTCTCGCTCTGAAACGCTCATTTTTCACATAAGCCACTTTTCAGCGCTAAAACAGCCTCCAATCGCTCTGAAACGCTCATTTTTGACATAAGCCACTTTTCAGCCTTAGGCGACTGTACAGTGCTAAAACAGCCTCCTCTCGCTCTGAAACGCTCATTTTTCACATAAGCCACTTTTCAGCCTTAGGCGACTGTACAGTGCTAAAACAGCCTCCTATCGCTCTGAAACGCTCATTTTTGACATAACCCACTTTTCAGCCTTAATGAATTAAATTCCAGGTAAAAACTCCTTTGCCATGAAGAAGATCCAAATTCAACAAGTTCAGTCTAGTAAACCTGTTTGAAAGACCTTTTTTCAGTGAAATGCAGCTTAGTGCAAAAACAGGCTGCTCTCGCTCTGAAACGCTCATTTTTCACATAAGCCACTTTTCAGCGCTAAAACAGCCTCCAATCGCTCTGAAACGCTCATTTTTGACATATGCCACTTTTCACCTTTAATGAATGAAATTCCAGGTAAAAACTCCTTTGCCATGAAGAAGATCCAAATTCAACCAGTTCAGGCTAGTAAACCTGTTTGAAAGACCTTTTTTCAGTGAAATGCAGCTTAGTGCAAAAACAGGCTGCTCTCGCTCTGAAACGCTCATTTTTCACAAAAGCCACTTTTCAGCGCTAAAACAGCCTCCAATCGCTCTGAAACGCTCATTTTTGACATAACCCACTTTTCAGCCTTATAGGCGACTGTACAGTGCAAAAACAGCCTCCTCTCGCTCTGAAACGCTCATTTTTGACATAACCCACTTTTCAGCCTTAATGAATGAAATTCCAGGTAAAAACTCCTTTGCCATGAAGAAGATCCAAATTCAACAAATTCAGGCTAGTAAACCTGTTTGAAAGACCTTTTTTCAGTGAAATGCAGCTTAGTGCAAAAACAGGCTGCTCTCTCTCTGAAACGCTCATTTTTCACATAAGCCACTTTTCAGTGCTAAAACAGCCTCCAATCGCTCTGAAACGCTCATTTTTGACATAAGCCACTTTTCACCTTTAATGAATGAAATTCCAGGTAAAAACTCCTTTGCCATGAAGAAGATCCAAATTCATGCAGTTCAGGCTAGTAAACCTGTTTGAAAGACCTTTTTTCAGTGAAATGCAGCTTAGTGCAAAAACAGGCTGCTCTCGCTCTGAAACGCTCATTTTTCACAAAAGCCACTTTTCAGCGCTAAAACAGCCTCCAATCGCTCTGAAACGATCATTTTTGACATAACCCACTTTTCAGCCTTATAGGCAACTGTACAGTGCAAAAACAGCCTCCTCTCGCTCTGAAACGCTCATTTTTGACATAACCCACTTTTCAGCCTTAATGAATGAAATTCCAGGTAAAAACTCCGTTGCCATGAAGAAGATCCAAATTCAACAAGTTCAGGCTAGTAAACCTGTTTGAAAGACCTTTTTTCAGTGAAATGCAGCTTAGTGCAAAAACAGGCTGCTCTCGCTCTGAAACGCTCATTTTTCACATAAGCCACTTTTCAGTGCTAAAACAGCCTCCAATCGCTCTGAAACGCTCATTTTTGACATAAGCCACTTTTCACCTTTAATGAATGAAATTCCAGGTAAAAACTCCTTTGCCATGAAGAAGATCCAAATTCATGCAGTTCAGGCTAGTAAACCTGGTTGAAAGACCTTTTTTCAGTGAAATGCAGCTTAGTGCAAAAACAGGCTGCTCTCGCTCTGAAACGCTCATTTTTCACATAAGCCACTTTTCAGCCTTAGGCGACTGTACAGTGCTAAAACAGCCTCCAATCGCTCTGAAACGCTCATTTTTGACATAAGCCACTTTTCAGCCTTAGGCGACTGTACAGTGCTAAAACAGCCTCCAATCGCTCTGAAACGCTCATTTTTGACATAAGCCACTTTTCACCTTTAATGAATGAAATTCCAGGTAAAACTCCTTTGCCATGAAGAAGATCCAAATTCAACCAGTTCAGGCTAGTAAACCTGTTTGAAAGACCTTTTTTCAGTGAAATGCAGCTTAGTGCAAAAACAGGCTGCTCTCGCTCTGAAACGCTCATTTTTCACAAAAGCCACTTTTCAGCGCTAAAACAGCCTCCAATCGCTCTGAAACGCTCATTTTTGACATAACCCACTTTTCAGCCTTATAGGCGACTGTACAGTGCAAAAACAGCCTCCTCTCGCTCTGAAACGCTCATTTTTGACATAACCCACTTTTCAGCCTTAATGAATGAAATTCCAGGTAAAAACTCCTTTGCCATGAAGAAGATCCAAATTCAACAAGTTCAGGCTAGTAAACCTGTTTGAAAGACCTTTTTTCAGTGAAATGCAGCTTAGTGCAAAAACAGGCTGCTCTCGCTCTGAAACGCTCATTTTTCACATAAGCCACTTTTCAGTGCTAAAACAGCCTCCAATCGCTCTGAAACGCTCATTTTTGACATAAGCCACTTTTCACCTTTAATGAATGAAATTCCAGGTAAAAACTCCTTTGCCATGAAGAAGATCCAAATTCATGCAGTTCAGGCTAGTAAACCTGGTTGAAAGACCTTTTTTCAGTGAAATGCAGCTTAGTGCAAAAACAGGCTGCTCTCGCTCTGAAACGCTCATTTTTCACATAAGCCACTTTTCAGCCTTAGGCGACTGTACAGTGCTAAAACAGCCTCCTCTCGCTCTGAAACGCTCATTTTTCACATAAGCCACTTTTCAGCCTTAGGCGACTGTACAGTGCTAAAACAGCCTCCTCTCGCTCTGAAACGCTCATTTTTCACATAAGCCACTTTTCAGCCTTAGGCGACTGTACAGTGCTAAAACAGCCTCCTATCGCTCTGAAACGCTCATTTTTGACATAACCCACTTTTCAGCCTTAATGAATTAAATTCCAGGTAAAAACTCCTTTGCCATGAAGAAGATCCAAATTCAACAAGTTCAGTCTAGTAAACCTGTTTGAAAGACCTTTTTTCAGTGAAATGCAGCTTAGTGCAAAAACAGGCTGCTCTCGCTCTGAAACGCTCATTTTTCACATAAGCCACTTTTCAGCCTTAGGCGACTGTACAGTGCTAAAACAGCCTCCAATCGCTCTGAAACGCTCATTTTTGACATAACCCACTTTTCAGCCTTAGGCGACTGTACAGTGCTAAAACAGCCTCCAATCGCTCTGAAACGCTCATTTTTGACATAAGCCACTTTTCACCTTTAATGAATGAAATTCCAGGTAAAAACTCCTTTGCCATGAAGAAGATCCAAATTCAACCAGTTCAGGCTAGTAAACCTGTTTGAAAGACCTTTTTTCAGTGAAATGCAGCTTAGTGCAAAAACAGGCTGCTCTCGCTCTGAAACGCTCATTTTTCACATAAGCCACTTTTCAGCGCTAAAACAGCCTCCAATCGCTCTGAAACGCTCATTTTTGACATAAGCCACTTTTCAGCCTTAGGCGACTGTACAGTGCTAAAACAGCCTCCTCTCGCTCTGAAACGCTCATTTTTCACATAAGCCACTTTTCAGCCTTAGGCGACTGTACAGTGCTAAAACAGCCTCCTATCGCTCTGAAACGCTCATTTTTGACATAACCCACTTTTCAGCCTTAATGAATTAAATTCCAGGTAAAAACTCCTTTGCCATGAAGAAGATCCAAATTCAACAAGTTCAGTCTAGTAAACCTGTTTGAAAGACCTTTTTTCAGTGAAATGCAGCTTAGTGCAAAAACAGGCTGCTCTCGCTCTGAAACGCTCATTTTTCACATAAGCCACTTTTCAGCGCTAAAACAGCCTCCAATCGCTCTGAAACGCTCATTTTTGACATATGCCACTTTTCACCTTTAATGAATGAAATTCCAGGTAAAAACTCCTTTGCCATGAAGAAGATCCAAATTCAACCAGTTCAGGCTAGTAAACCTGTTTGAAAGACCTTTTTTCAGTGAAATGCAGCTTAGTGCAAAAACAGGCTGCTCTCGCTCTGAAACGCTCATTTTTCACATAAGCCACTTTTCAGCCTTAGGCGACTGTACAGTGCTAAAACAGCCTCCAATCGCTCTGAAACGCTCATTTTTGACATAAGCCACTTTTCAGCCTTAGGCGACTGTACAGTGCTAAAACAGCCTCCAATCGCTCTGAAACGCTCATTTTTGACATAAGCCACTTTTCACCTTTAATGAATGAAATTCCAGGTAAAACTCCTTTGCCATGAAGAAGATCCAAATTCAACAAATTCAGGCTAGTAAACCTGTTTGAAAGACCTTTTTTCAGTGAAATGCAGCTTAGTGCAAAAACAGGCTGCTCTCGCTCTGAAACGCTCATTTTTCACATAAGCCACTTTTCAGCGCTAAAACAGCCTCCAATCGCTCTGAAACGCTCATTTTTGACATAAGCCACTTTTCACCTTTAATGAATGAAATTCCAGGTAAAAACTCCTTTGCCATGAAGAAGATCCAAATTCAACCAGTTCAGGCTAGTAAACCTGTTTGAAAGACCTTTTTTCAGTGAAATGCAGCTTAGTGCAAAAACAGGCTGCTCTCGCTCTGAAACGCTCATTTTTCACATAAGCCACTTTTCAGCCTTAGGCGACTGTACAGTGCTAAAACAGCCTCCAATCGCTCTGAAACGCTCATTTTTGACATAAGCCACTGTTCACCTTTAATGAATGAAATTCCAGGTAAAAACTCCTTTGCTATGAAGAAGATCCAAATTCAACCAGTTCAGGCTAGTAAACCTGTTTGAAAGACCTTTTTTCAGTGAAATGCAGCTTAGTGCAAAAACAGGCTGCTCTCGCTCTGAAACGCTCATTTTTCACATAAGCCACTTTTCAGCCTTAGGCGACTGTACAGTGCTAAAACAGCCTCCTATCGCTCTGAAACGCTCATTTTTGACATAACCCACTTTTCAGCCTTAATGAATTAAATTCCAGGTAAAAACTCCTTTGCCATGAAGAAGATCCAAATTCAACAAGTTCAGTCTAGTAAACCTGTTTGAAAGACCTTTTTTCAGTGAAATGCAGCTTAGTGCAAAAACAGGCTGCTCTCGCTCTGAAACGCTCATTTTTCACATAAGCCACTTTTCAGCGCTAAAACAGCCTCCAATCGCTCTGAAACGCTCATTTTTGACATAAGCCACTTTTCACCTTTAATGAATGAAATTCCAGGTAAAAACTCCTTTGCCATGAAGAAGATCCAAATTCAACCAGTTCAGGCTAGTAAACCTGTTTGAAAGACCTTTTTTCAGTGAAATGCAGCTTAGTGCAAAAACAGGCTGCTCTCGCTCTGAAACGCTCATTTTTCACATAAGCCACTTTTCAGCCTTAGGCGACTGTACAGTGCTAAAACAGCCTCCAATCGCTCTGAAACGCTCATTTTTGACATAAGCCACTTTTCACCTTTAATGAATGAAATTCCAGGTAAAACTCCTTTGCCATGAAGAAGATCCAAATTCAACAAATTCAGGCTAGTAAACCTGTTTGAAAGACCTTTTTTCAGTGAAATGCAGCTTAGTGCAAAAACAGGCTGCTCTCGCTCTGAAACGCTCATTTTTCACATAAGCCACTTTTCAGCGCTAAAACAGCCTCCAATCGCTCTGAAACGCTCATTTTTGACATAAGCCACTTTTCACCTTTAATGAATGAAATTCCAGGTAAAACTCCTTTGCCATGAAGAAGATCCAAATTCAACAAATTCAGGCTAGTAAACCTGTTTGAAAGACCTTTTTTCAGTGAAATGCAGCTTAGTGCAAAAACAGGCTGCTCTCGCTCTGAAACGCTCATTTTTCACATAAGCCACTTTTCAGCGCTAAAACAGCCTCCAATCGCTCTGAAACGCTCATTTTTGACATAAGCCACTTTTCACCTTTAATGAATGAAATTCCAGGTAAAAACTCCTTTGCCATGAAGAAGATCCAAATTCAACCAGTTCAGGCTAGTAAACCTGTTTGAAAGACCTTTTTTCAGTGAAATGCAGCTTAGTGCAAAAACAGGCTGCTCTCGCTCTGAAACGCTCATTTTTCACATAAGCCACTTTTCAGCCTTAGGCGACTGTACAGTGCTAAAACAGCCTCCAATCTCTCTGAAACGCTCATTTTTGACATAAGCCACTTTTCAGCCTTAGGCGACTGTACAGTGCTAAAACAGCCTCCAATCGCTCTGAAACGCTCATTTTTGACATAAGCCACTTTTCACCTTTAATGAATGAAATTCCAGGTAAAACTCCTTTGCCATGAAGAAGATCCAAATTCAACCAGTTCAGGCTAGTAAACCTGTTTGAAAGACCTTTTTTCAGTGAAATGCAGCTTAGTGCAAAAACAGGCTGCTCTCGCTCTGAAACGCTCATTTTTCACATAAGCCACTTTTCAGCCTTAGGCGACTGTACAGTGCTAAAACAGCCTCCAATCTCTCTGAAACGCTCATTTTTGACATAAGCCACTTTTCAGCCTTAGGCGACTGTACAGTGCTAAAACAGCCTCCAATCGCTCTGAAACGCTCATTTTTGACATAAGCCACTTTTCACCTTTAATGAATGAAATTCCAGGTAAAACTCCTTTGCCATGAAGAAGATCCAAATTCAACCAGTTCAGGCTAGTAAACCTGTTTGAAAGACCTTTTTTCAGTGAAATGCAGCTTAGTGCAAAAACAGGCTGCTCTCGCTCTGAAACGCTCATTTTTCACAAAAGCCACTTTTCAGCGCTAAAACAGCCTCCAATCGCTCTGAAACGCTCATTTTTGACATAACCCACTTTTCAGCCTTATAGGCGACTGTACAGTGCAAAAACAGCCTCCTCTCGCTCTGAAACGCTCATTTTTGACATAACCCACTTTTCAGCCTTAATGAATGAAATTCCAGGTAAAAACTCCTTTGCCATGAAGAAGATCCAAATTCAACAAATTCAGGCTAGTAAACCTGTTTGAAAGACCTTTTTTCAGTGAAATGCAGCTTAGTGCAAAAACAGGCTGCTCTCGCTCTGAAACGCTCATTTTTCACATGAGCCACTTTTCAGCCTTAGGCGACTGTACAGTGCTAAAACAGCCTCCTATCGCTCTGAAACGCTCATTTTTGACATAACCCACTTTTCAGCCTTAATGAATTAAATTCCAGGTAAAAACTCCTTTGCCATGAAGAAGATCCAAATTCAACAAGTTCAGTCTAGTAAACCTGTTTGAAAGACCTTTTTTCAGTGAAATGCAGCTTAGTGCAAAAACAGGCTGCTCTCGCTCTGAAACGCTCATTTTTCACATAAGCCACTTTTCAGCGCTAAAACAGCCTCCAATCGCTCTGAAACGCTCATTTTTGACATAAGCCACTTTTCACCTTTAATGAATGAAATTCCAGGTAAAAACTCCTTTGCCATGAAGAAGATCCAAATTCATGCAGTTCAGGCTAGTAAACCTGGTTGAAAGACCTTTTTTCAGTGAAATGCAGCTTAGTGCAAAAACAGGCTGCTCTCGCTCTGAAACGCTCATTTTTCACATAAGCCACTTTTCAGCCTTAGGCGACTGTACAGTGCTAAAACAGCCTCCAATCGCTCTGAAACGCTCATTTTTGACATAAGCCACTTTTCAGCCTTAGGCGACTGTACAGTGCTAAAACAGCCTCCAATCGCTCTGAAACGCTCATTTTTGACATAAGCCACTTTTCACCTTTAATGAATGAAATTCCAGGTAAAACTCCTTTGCCATGAAGAAGATCCAAATTCAACCAGTTCAGGCTAGTAAACCTGTTTGAAAGACCTTTTTTCAGTGAAATGCAGCTTAGTGCAAAAACAGGCTGCTCTCGCTCTGAAACGCTCATTTTTCACATAAGCCACTTTTCAGCCTTAGGCGACTGTACAGTGCTAAAACAGCCTCCAATCGCTCTGAAACGCTCATTTTTGACATAAGCCACTTTTCAGCCTTAGGCGACTGTACAGTGCTAAAACAGCCTCCAATCGCTCTGAAACGCTCATTTTTGACATAAGCCACTTTTCACCTTTAATGAATGAAATTCCAGGTAAAACTCCTTTGCCATGAAGAAGATCCAAATTCAACCAGTTCAGGCTAGTAAACCTGTTTGAAAGACCTTTTTTCAGTGAAATGCAGCTTAGTGCAAAAACAGGCTGCTCTCGCTCTGAAACGCTCATTTTTCACAAAAGCCACTTTTCAGCGCTAAAACAGCCTCCAATCGCTCTGAAACGCTCATTTTTGACATAACCCACTTTTCAGCCTTATAGGCGACTGTACAGTGCAAAAACAGCCTCCTCTCGCTCTGAAACGCTCATTTTTGACATAACCCACTTTTCAGCCTTAATGAATGAAATTCCAGGTAAAAACTCCTTTGCCATGAAGAAGATCCAAATTCAACAAATTCAGGCTAGTAAACCTGTTTGAAAGACCTTTTTTCAGTGAAATGCAGCTTAGTGCAAAAACAGGCTGCTCTCTCTCTGAAACGCTCATTTTTCACATAAGCCACTTTTCAGTGCTAAAACAGCCTCCAATCGCTCTGAAACGCTCATTTTTGACATAAGCCACTTTTCACCTTTAATGAATGAAATTCCAGGTAAAAACTCCTTTGCCATGAAGAAGATCCAAATTCATGCAGTTCAGGCTAGTAAACCTGTTTGAAAGACCTTTTTTCAGTGAAATGCAGCTTAGTGCAAAAACAGGCTGCTCTCGCTCTGAAACGCTCATTTTTCACATGAGCCACTTTTCAGCCTTAGGCGACTGTACAGTGCTAAAACAGCCTCCTATCGCTCTGAAACGCTCATTTTTGACATAACCCACTTTTCAGCCTTAATGAATTAAATTCCAGGTAAAAACTCCTTTGCCATGAAGAAGATCCAAATTCAACAAGTTCAGTCTAGTAAACCTGTTTGAAAGACCTTTTTTCAGTGAAATGCAGCTTAGTGCAAAAACAGGCTGCTCTCGCTCTGAAACGCTCATTTTTCACATAAGCCACTTTTCAGCCTTAGGCGACTGTACAGTGCTAAAACAGCCTCCAATCGCTCTGAAACGCTCATTTTTGACATAAGCCACTTTTCAGCCTTAGGCGACTGTACAGTGCTAAAACAGCCTCCAATCGCTCTGAAACGCTCATTTTTGACATAAGCCACTTTTCACCTTTAATGAATGAAATTCCAGGTAAAACTCCTTTGCCATGAAGAAGATCCAAATTCAACCAGTTCAGGCTAGTAAACCTGTTTGAAAGACCTTTTTTCAGTGAAATGCAGCTTAGTGCAAAAACAGGCTGCTCTCGCTCTGAAACGCTCATTTTTCACAAAAGCCACTTTTCAGCGCTAAAACAGCCTCCAATCGCTCTGAAACGTTCATTTTTGACATAACCCACTTTTCAGCCTTATAGGCGACTGTACAGTGCAAAAACAGCCTCTTCTCGCTCTGAAACGCTCATTTTTGACATAACCCACTTTTCAGCCTTAATGAATGAAATTCCAGGTAAAAACTCCTTTGCCATGAAGAAGATCCAAATTCAACAAATTCAGGCTAGTAAACCTGTTTGAAAGACCTTTTTTCAGTGAAATGCAGCTTAGTGCAAAAACAGGCTGCTCTCTCTCTGAAACGCTCATTTTTCACATAAGCCACTTTTCAGTGCTAAAACAGCCTCCAATCGCTCTGAAACGCTCATTTTTGACATAAGCCACTTTTCACCTTTAATGAATGAAATTCCAGGTAAAAACTCCTTTGCCATGAAGAAGATCCAAATTCATGCAGTTCAGGCTAGTAAACCTGTTTGAAAGACCTTTTTTCAGTGAAATGCAGCTTAGTGCAAAAACAGGCTGCTCTCGCTCTGAAACGCTCATTTTTCACATGAGCCACTTTTCAGCCTTAGGCGACTGTACAGTGCTAAAACAGCCTCCTATCGCTCTGAAACGCTCATTTTTGACATAACCCACTTTTCAGCCTTAATGAATTAAATTCCAGGTAAAAACTCCTTTGCCATGAAGAAGATCCAAATTCAACAAGTTCAGTCTAGTAAACCTGTTTGAAAGACCTTTTTTCAGTGAAATGCAGCTTAGTGCAAAAACAGGCTGCTCTCGCTCTGAAACGCTCATTTTTCACATAAGCCACTTTTCAGCGCTAAAACAGCCTCCAATCGCTCTGAAACGCTCATTTTTGACATAAGCCACTTTTCACCTTTAATGAATGAAATTCCAGGTAAAAACTCCTTTGCCATGAAGAAGATCCAAATTCATGCAGTTCAGGCTAGTAAACCTGGTTGAAAGACCTTTTTTCAGTGAAATGCAGCTTAGTGCAAAAACAGGCTGCTCTCGCTCTGAAACGCTCATTTTTCACATAAGCCACTTTTCAGCCTTAGGCGACTGTACAGTGCTAAAACAGCCTCCAATCGCTCTGAAACGCTCATTTTTGACATAAGCCACTTTTCAGCCTTAGGCGACTGTACAGTGCTAAAACAGCCTCCAATCGCTCTGAAACGCTCATTTTTGACATAAGCCACTTTTCACCTTTAATGAATGAAATTCCAGGTAAAACTCCTTTGCCATGAAGAAGATCCAAATTCAACCAGTTCAGGCTAGTAAACCTGTTTGAAAGACCTTTTTTCAGTGAAATGCAGCTTAGTGCAAAAACAGGCTGCTCTCGCTCTGAAACGCTCATTTTTCACAAAAGCCACTTTTCAGCGCTAAAACAGCCTCCAATCGCTCTGAAACGCTCATTTTTGACATAAGCCACTTTTCACCTTTAATGAATGAAATTCCAGGTAAAAACTCCTTTGCCATGAAGAAGATCCAAATTCAACCAGTTCAGGCTAGTAAACCTGTTTGAAAGACCTTTTTTCAGTGAAATGCAGCTTAGTGCAAAAACAGGCTGCTCTCGCTCTGAAACGCTCATTTTTCACATAAGCCACTTTTCAGCCTTAGGCGACTGTACAGTGCTAAAACAGCCTCCAATCGCTCTGAAACGCTCATTTTTGACATAAGCCACTTTTCAGCCTTAGGCGACTGTACAGTGCTAAAACAGCCTCCAATCGCTCTGAAACGCTCATTTTTGACATAAGCCACTTTTCACCTTTAATGAATGAAATTCCAGGTAAAACTCCTTTGCCATGAAGAAGATCCAAATTCAACCAGTTCAGGCTAGTAAACCTGTTTGAAAGACCTTTTTTCAGTGAAATGCAGCTTAGTGCAAAAACAGGCTGCTCTCGCTCTGAAACGCTCATTTTTCACAAAAGCCACTTTTCAGAGCTAAAACAGCCTCCAATCGCTCTGAAACGCTCATTTTTGACATAACCCACTTTTCAGCCTTATAGGCGACTGTACAGTGCAAAAACAGCCTCCTCTCGCTCTGAAACGCTCATTTTTGACATAACCCACTTTTCAGCCTTAATGAATGAAATTCCAGGTAAAAACTCCTTTGCCATGAAGAAGATCCAAATTCAACAAATTCAGGCTAGTAAACCTGTTTGAAAGACCTTTTTTCAGTGAAATGCAGCTTAGTGCAAAAACAGGCTGCTCTCTCTCTGAAACGCTCATTTTTCACATAAGCCACTTTTCAGTGCTAAAACAGCCTCCAATCGCTCTGAAACGCTCATTTTTGACATAAGCCACTTTTCACCTTTAATGAATGAAATTCCAGGTAAAAACTCCTTTGCCATGAAGAAGATCCAAATTCATGCAGTTCAGGCTAGTAAACCTGTTTGAAAGACCTTTTTTCAGTGAAATGCAGCTTAGTGCAAAAACAGGCTGCTCTCGCTCTGAAACGCTCATTTTTCACATGAGCCACTTTTCAGCCTTAGGCGACTGTACAGTGCTAAAACAGCCTCCTATCGCTCTGAAACGCTCATTTTTGACATAACCCACTTTTCAGCCTTAATGAATTAAATTCCAGGTAAAAACTCCTTTGCCATGAAGAAGATCCAAATTCAACAAGTTCAGTCTAGTAAACCTGTTTGAAAGACCTTTTTTCAGTGAAATGCAGCTTAGTGCAAAAACAGGCTGCTCTCGCTCTGAAACGCTCATTTTTCACATAAGCCACTTTTCAGCGCTAAAACAGCCTCCAATCGCTCTGAAACGCTCATTTTTGACATAAGCCACTTTTCACCTTTAATGAATGAAATTCCAGGTAAAAACTCCTTTGCCATGAAGAAGATCCAAATTCATGCAGTTCAGGCTAGTAAACCTGGTTGAAAGACCTTTTTTCAGTGAAATGCAGCTTAGTGCAAAAACAGGCTGCTCTCGCTCTGAAACGCTCATTTTTCACATAAGCCACTTTTCAGCCTTAGGCGACTGTACAGTGCTAAAACAGCCTCCAATCGCTCTGAAACGCTCATTTTTGACATAAGCCACTTTTCAGCCTTAGGCGACTGTACAGTGCTAAAACAGCCTCCAATCGCTCTGAAACGCTCATTTTTGACATAAGCCACTTTTCACCTTTAATGAATGAAATTCCAGGTAAAACTCCTTTGCCATGAAGAAGATCCAAATTCAACCAGTTCAGGCTAGTAAACCTGTTTGAAAGACCTTTTTTCAGTGAAATGCAGCTTAGTGCAAAAACAGGCTGCTCTCGCTCTGAAACGCTCATTTTTCACAAAAGCCACTTTTCAGCGCTAAAACAGCCTCCAATCGCTCTGAAACGCTCATTTTTGACATAAGCCACTTTTCACCTTTAATGAATGAAATTCCAGGTAAAAACTCCTTTGCCATGAAGAAGATCCAAATTCAACCAGTTCAGGCTAGTAAACCTGTTTGAAAGACCTTTTTTCAGTGAAATGCAGCTTAGTGCAAAAACAGGCTGCTCTCGCTCTGAAACGCTCATTTTTCACATAAGCCACTTTTCAGCCTTAGGCGACTGTACAGTGCTAAAACAGCCTCCAATCGCTCTGAAACGCTCATTTTTGACATAAGCCACTTTTCAGCCTTAGGCGACTGTACAGTGCTAAAACAGCCTCCAATCGCTCTGAAACGCTCATTTTTGACATAAGCCACTTTTCACCTTTAATGAATGAAATTCCAGGTAAAACTCCTTTGCCATGAAGAAGATCCAAATTCAACCAGTTCAGGCTAGTAAACCTGTTTGAAAGACCTTTTTTCAGTGAAATGCAGCTTAGTGCAAAAACAGGCTGCTCTCGCTCTGAAACGCTCATTTTTCACAAAAGCCACTTTTCAGAGCTAAAACAGCCTCCAATCGCTCTGAAACGCTCATTTTTGACATAACCCACTTTTCAGCCTTATAGGCGACTGTACAGTGCAAAAACAGCCTCCTCTCGCTCTGAAACGCTCATTTTTGACATAACCCACTTTTCAGCCTTAATGAATGAAATTCCAGGTAAAAACTCCTTTGCCATGAAGAAGATCCAAATTCAACAAATTCAGGCTAGTAAACCTGTTTGAAAGACCTTTTTTCAGTGAAATGCAGCTTAGTGCAAAAACAGGCTGCTCTCTCTCTGAAACGCTCATTTTTCACATAAGCCACTTTTCAGTGCTAAAACAGCCTCCAATCGCTCTGAAACGCTCATTTTTGACATAAGCCACTTTTCACCTTTAATGAATGAAATTCCAGGTAAAAACTCCTTTGCCATGAAGAAGATCCAAATTCATGCAGTTCAGGCTAGTAAACCTGTTTGAAAGACCTTTTTTCAGTGAAATGCAGCTTAGTGCAAAAACAGGCTGCTCTCGCTCTGAAACGCTCATTTTTCACAAAAGCCACTTTTCAGTGCTAAAACAGCCTCCAATCGCTCTGAAACGCTCATTTTTGACATAAGCCACTTTTCACCTTTAATGAATGAAATTCCAGGTAAAACTCCTTTGCCATGAAGAAGATCCAAATTCAACCAGTTCAGGCTAGTAAACCTGTTTGAAAGACCTTTTTTCAGTGAAATGCAGCTTAGTGCAAAAACAGGCTGCTCTCGCTCTGAAACGCTCATTTTTCACAAAAGCCACTTTTCAGCGCTAAAACAGCCTCCAATCGCTCTGAAACGCTCATTTTTGACATAACCCACTTTTCAGCCTTATAGGCGACTGTACAGTGCAAAAACAGCCTCCTCTCGCTCTGAAACGCTCATTTTTGACATAACCCACTTTTCAGCCTTAATGAATGAAATTCCAGGTAAAAACTCCTTTGCCATGAAGAAGATCCAAATTCAACAAATTCAGGCTAGTAAACCTGTTTGAAAGACCTTTTTTCAGTGAAATGCAGCTTAGTGCAAAAACAGGCTGCTCTCTCTCTGAAACGCTCATTTTTCACATAAGCCACTTTTCAGTGCTAAAACAGCCTCCAATCGCTCTGAAACGCTCATTTTTGACATAAGCCACTTTTCACCTTTAATGAATGAAATTCCAGGTAAAAACTCCTTTGCCATGAAGAAGATCCAAATTCATGCAGTTCAGGCTAGTAAACCTGTTTGAAAGACCTTTTTTCAGTGAAATGCAGCTTAGTGCAAAAACAGGCTGCTCTCGCTCTGAAACGCTCATTTTTCACATAAGCCACTTTTCAGCCTTAGGCGACTGTACAGTGCTAAAACAGCCTCCAATCGCTCTGAAACGCTCATTTTTGACATAAGCCACTTTTCAGCCTTAGGCGACTGTACAGTGCTAAAACAGCCTCCAATCGCTCTGAAACGCTCATTTTTGACATAAGCCACTTTTCACCTTTAATGAATGAAATTCCAGGTAAAACTCCTTTGCCATGAAGAAGATCCAAATTCAACCAGTTCAGGCTAGTAAACCTGTTTGAAAGACCTTTTTTCAGTGAAATGCAGCTTAGTGCAAAAACAGGCTGCTCTCGCTCTGAAACGCTCATTTTTCACAAAAGCCACTTTTCAGCGCTAAAACAGCCTCCAATCGCTCTGAAACGATCATTTTTGACATAACCCACTTTTCAGCCTTATAGGCAACTGTACAGTGCAAAAACAGCCTCCTCTCGCTCTGAAACGCTCATTTTTGACATAACCCACTTTTCAGCCTTAATGAATGAAATTCCAGGTAAAAACTCCGTTGCCATGAAGAAGATCCAAATTCAACAAGTTCAGGCTAGTAAACCTGTTTGAAAGACCTTTTTTCAGTGAAATGCAGCTTAGTGCAAAAACAGGCTGCTCTCGCTCTGAAACGCTCATTTTTCACATAAGCCACTTTTCAGTGCTAAAACAGCCTCCAATCGCTCTGAAACGCTCATTTTTGACATAAGCCACTTTTCACCTTTAATGAATGAAATTCCAGGTAAAAACTCCTTTGCCATGAAGAAGATCCAAATTCATGCAGTTCAGGCTAGTAAACCTGGTTGAAAGACCTTTTTTCAGTGAAATGCAGCTTAGTGCAAAAACAGGCTGCTCTCGCTCTGAAACGCTCATTTTTCACATAAGCCACTTTTCAGCCTTAGGCGACTGTACAGTGCTAAAACAGCCTCCAATCGCTCTGAAACGCTCATTTTTGACATAAGCCACTTTTCAGCCTTAGGCGACTGTACAGTGCTAAAACAGCCTCCAATCGCTCTGAAACGCTCATTTTTGACATAAGCCACTTTTCACCTTTAATGAATGAAATTCCAGGTAAAACTCCTTTGCCATGAAGAAGATCCAAATTCAACCAGTTCAGGCTAGTAAACCTGTTTGAAAGACCTTTTTTCAGTGAAATGCAGCTTAGTGCAAAAACAGGCTGCTCTCGCTCTGAAACGCTCATTTTTCACAAAAGCCACTTTTCAGCGCTAAAACAGCCTCCAATCGCTCTGAAACGATCATTTTTGACATAACCCACTTTTCAGCCTTATAGGCAACTGTACAGTGCAAAAACAGCCTCCTCTCGCTCTGAAACGCTCATTTTTGACATAACCCACTTTTCAGCCTTAATGAATGAAATTCCAGGTAAAAACTCCGTTGCCATGAAGAAGATCCAAATTCAACAAGTTCAGGCTAGTAAACCTGTTTGAAAGACCTTTTTTCAGTGAAATGCAGCTTAGTGCAAAAACAGGCTGCTCTCGCTCTGAAACGCTCATTTTTCACATAAGCCACTTTTCAGCCTTAGGCGACTGTACAGTGCTAAAACAGCCTCCAATCGCTCTGAAACGCTCATTTTTGACATAAGCCACTTTTCAGCCTTAGGCGACTGTACAGTGCTAAAACAGCCTCCAATCGCTCTGAAACGCTCATTTTTGACATAAGCCACTTTTCACCTTTAATGAATGAAATTCCAGGTAAAAACTCCTTTGCCATGAAGAAGATCCAAATTCATGCAGTTCAGGCTAGTAAACCTGGTTGAAAGACCTTTTTTCAGTGAAATGCAGCTTAGTGCAAAAACAGGCTGCTCTCGCTCTGAAACGCTCATTTTTCACATAAGCCACTTTTCAGCCTTAGGCGACTGTACAGTGCTAAAACAGCCTCCAATCGCTCTGAAACGCTCATTTTTGACATAAGCCACTTTTCAGCCTTAGGCGACTGTACAGTGCTAAAACAGCCTCCAATCGCTCTGAAACGCTCATTTTTGACATAAGCCACTTTTCACCTTTAATGAATGAAATTCCAGGTAAAACTCCTTTGCCATGAAGAAGATCCAAATTCAACCAGTTCAGGCTAGTAAACCTGTTTGAAAGACCTTTTTTCAGTGAAATGCAGCTTAGTGCAAAAACAGGCTGCTCTCGCTCTGAAACGCTCATTTTTCACAAAAGCCACTTTTCAGCGCTAAAACAGCCTCCAATCGCTCTGAAACGCTCATTTTTGACATAACCCACTTTTCAGCCTTATAGGCGACTGTACAGTGCAAAAACAGCCTCCTCTCGCTCTGAAACGCTCATTTTTGACATAACCCACTTTTCAGCCTTAATGAATGAAATTCCAGGTAAAAACTCCTTTGCCATGAAGAAGATCCAAATTCAACAAGTTCAGGCTAGTAAACCTGTTTGAAAGACCTTTTTTCAGTGAAATGCAGCTTAGTGCAAAAACAGGCTGCTCTCGCTCTGAAACGCTCATTTTTCACATAAGCCACTTTTCAGTGCTAAAACAGCCTCCAATCGCTCTGAAACGCTCATTTTTGACATAAGCCACTTTTCACCTTTAATGAATGAAATTCCAGGTAAAAACTCCTTTGCCATGAAGAAGATCCAAATTCATGCAGTTCAGGCTAGTAAACCTGGTTGAAAGACCTTTTTTCAGTGAAATGCAGCTTAGTGCAAAAACAGGCTGCTCTCGCTCTGAAACGCTCATTTTTCACATAAGCCACTTTTCAGCCTTAGGCGACTGTACAGTGCTAAAACAGCCTCCTCTCGCTCTGAAACGCTCATTTTTCACATAAGCCACTTTTCAGCCTTAGGCGACTGTACAGTGCTAAAACAGCCTCCTCTCGCTCTGAAACGCTCATTTTTCACATAAGCCACTTTTCAGCCTTAGGCGACTGTACAGTGCTAAAACAGCCTCCTATCGCTCTGAAACGCTCATTTTTGACATAACCCACTTTTCAGCCTTAATGAATTAAATTCCAGGTAAAAACTCCTTTGCCATGAAGAAGATCCAAATTCAACAAGTTCAGTCTAGTAAACCTGTTTGAAAGACCTTTTTTCAGTGAAATGCAGCTTAGTGCAAAAACAGGCTGCTCTCGCTCTGAAACGCTCATTTTTCACATAAGCCACTTTTCAGCCTTAGGCGACTGTACAGTGCTAAAACAGCCTCCAATCGCTCTGAAACGCTCATTTTTGACATAACCCACTTTTCAGCCTTAGGCGACTGTACAGTGCTAAAACAGCCTCCAATCGCTCTGAAACGCTCATTTTTGACATAAGCCACTTTTCACCTTTAATGAATGAAATTCCAGGTAAAAACTCCTTTGCCATGAAGAAGATCCAAATTCAACCAGTTCAGGCTAGTAAACCTGTTTGAAAGACCTTTTTTCAGTGAAATGCAGCTTAGTGCAAAAACAGGCTGCTCTCGCTCTGAAACGCTCATTTTTCACATAAGCCACTTTTCAGCGCTAAAACAGCCTCCAATCGCTCTGAAACGCTCATTTTTGACATAACCCACTTTTCAGCCTTAATGAATTAAATTCCAGGTAAAAACTCCTTTGCCATGAAGAAGATCCAAATTCAACAAGTTCAGTCTAGTAAACCTGTTTGAAAGACCTTTTTTCAGTGAAATGCAGCTTAGTGCAAAAACAGGCTGCTCTCGCTCTGAAACGCTCATTTTTCACATAAGCCACTTTTCAGCGCTAAAACAGCCTCCAATCGCTCTGAAACGCTCATTTTTGACATAAGCCACTTTTCAGCCTTAGGCGACTGTACAGTGCTAAAACAGCCTCCTCTCGCTCTGAAACGCTCATTTTTCACATAATCCACTTTTCAGCCTTAGGCGACTGTACAGTGCTAAAACAGCCTCCTATCGCTCTGAAACGCTCATTTTTGACATAACCCACATTTCAGCCTTAATGAATTAAATTCCAGGTAAAAACTCCTTTGCCATGAAGAAGATCCAAATTCAACAAGTTCAGTCTAGTAAACCTGTTTGAAAGACCTTTTTTCAGTGAAATGCAGCTTAGTGCAAAAACAGGCTGCTCTCGCTCTGAAACGCTCATTTTTCACATAAGCCACTTTTCAGCCTTAGGCGACTGTACAGTGCTAAAACAGCCTCCTATCGCTCTGAAACGCTCATTTTTGACATAACCCACTTTTCAGCCTTAATGAATGAAATTCCAGGTAAAAACTCCTTTGCCATGAAGAAGATCCAAATTCAACAAGTTCAGGCTAGTAAACCTGTTTGAAAGACCTTTTTTCAGTGAAATGCAGCTTAGTGCAAAAGCAGGCTGCTCTCGCTCTGAAACGCTCATTTTTCACATAAGCTACTTTTCAGTGCTAAAACAGCCTCCAATCGCTCTGAAACGCTCATTTTTGACATAAGCCACTTTTCACCTTTAATGAATGAAATTCCAGGTAAAAACTCCTTTGCCATGAAGAAGATCCAAATTCATGCAGTTCAGGCTAGTAAACCTGGTTGAAAGACCTTTTTTCAGTGAAATGCAGCTTAGTGCAAAAACAGGCTGCTCTCGCTCTGAAACGCTCATTTTTCACATAAGCCACTTTTCAGCCTTAGGCGACTGTACAGTGCTAAAACAGCCTCCAATCGCTCTGAAACGCTCATTTTTGACATAAGCCACTTTTCAGCCTTAGGCGACTGTACAGTGCTAAAACAGCCTCCAATCGCTCTGAAACGCTCATTTTTGACATAAGCCACTTTTCACCTTTAATGAATGAAATTCCAGGTAAAACTCCTTTGCCATGAAGAAGATCCAAATTCAACCAGTTCAGGCTAGTAAACCTGTTTGAAAGACCTTTTTTCAGTGAAATGCAGCTTAGTGCAAAAACAGGCTGCTCTCGCTCTGAAACGCTCATTTTTGACATAACCCACTTTTCAGCCTTATAGGCGACTGTACAGTGCAAAAACAGCCTCCTCTCGCTCTGAAACGCTCAGTTTTGACATAACCCACTTTTCAGCCTTAATGAATGAAATTCCAGGTAAAAACTCCTTTGCCATGAAGAAGATCCAAATTCAACAAATTCAGGCTAGTAAACCTGTTTGAAAGACCTTTTTTCAGTGAAATGCAGCTTAGTGCAAAAACAGGCTGCTCTCGCTCTGAAACGCTCATTTTTCACATAAGCTACTTTTCAGTGCTAAAACAGCCTCCAATCGCTCTGAAACGCTCATTTTTGACATAAGCCACTTTTCACCTTTAATGAATGAAATTCCAGGTAAAAACTCCTTTGCCATGAAGAAGATCCAAATTCATGCAGTTCAGGCTAGTAAACCTGGTTGAAAGACCTTTTTTCAGTGAAATGCAGCTTAGTGCAAAAACAGGCTGCTCTCGCTCTGAAACGCTCATTTTTCACATAAGCCACTTTTCAGCCTTAGGCGACTGTACAGTGCTAAAACAGCCTCCAATCGCTCTGAAACGCTCATTTTTCACATAAGCCACTTTTCAGCGCTAAAACAGCCTCCAATCGCTCTGAAACGCTCATTTTTGACATAAGCCACTTTTCACCTTTAATGAATGAAATTCCAGGTAAAAACTCCTTTGCCATGAAGAAGATCCAAATTCATGCAGTTCAGGCTAGTAAACCTGGTTGAAAGACCTTTTTTCAGTGAAATGCAGCTTAGTGCAAAAACAGGCTGCTCTCGCTCTGAAACGCTCATTTTTCACATAAGCCACTTTTCAGCCTTAGGCGACTGTACAGTGCTAAAACAGCCTCCTATCGCTCTGAAACGCTCATTTTTGACATAACCCACTTTTCAGCCTTAATGAATTAAATTCCAGGTAAAAACTCCTTTGCCATGAAGAAGATCCAAATTCAACAAGTTCAGTCTAGTAAACCTGTTTGAAAGACCTTTTTTCAGTGAAATGCAGCTTAGTGCAAAAACAGGCTGCTCTCGCTCTGAAACGCTCATTTTTCACATAAGCCACTTTTCAGCCTTAGGCGACTGTACAGTGCTAAAACAGCCTCCAATCGCTCTGAAACGCTCATTTTTGACATAAGCCACTTTTCAGCCTTAGGCGACTGTACAGTGCTAAAACAGCCTCCAATCGCTCTGAAACGCTCATTTTTGACATAAGCCACTTTTCACCTTTAATGAATGAAATTCCAGGTAAAACTCCTTTGCCATGAAGAAGATCCAAATTCAACCAGTTCAGGCTAGTAAACCTGTTTGAAAGACCTTTTTTCAGTGAAATGCAGCTTAGTGCAAAAACAGGCTGCTCTCGCTCTGAAACGCTCATTTTTCACAAAAGCCACTTTTCAGCGCTAAAACAGCCTCCAATCGCTCTGAAACGCTCATTTTTGACATAACCCACTTTTCAGCCTTATAGGCGACTGTACAGTGCAAAAACAGCCTCCTCTCGCTCTGAAACGCTCATTTTTGACATAACCCACTTTTCAGCCTTAATGAATGAAATTCCAGGTAAAAACTCCTTTGCCATGAAGAAGATCCAAATTCAACAAATTCAGGCTAGTAAACCTGTTTGAAAGACCTTTTTTCAGTGAAATGCAGCTTAGTGCAAAAACAGGCTGCTCTCTCTCTGAAACGCTCATTTTTCACATAAGCCACTTTTCAGTGCTAAAACAGCCTCCAATCGCTCTGAAACGCTCATTTTTGACATAAGCCACTTTTCACCTTTAATGAATGAAATTCCAGGTAAAAACTCCTTTGCCATGAAGAAGATCCAAATTCATGCAGTTCAGGCTAGTAAACCTGTTTGAAAGACCTTTTTTCAGTGAAATGCAGCTTAGTGCAAAAACAGGCTGCTCTCGCTCTGAAACGCTCATTTTTCACATAAGCCACTTTTCAGCCTTAGGCGACTGTACAGTGCTAAAACAGCCTCCTATCGCTCTGAAACGCTCATTTTTGACATAACCCACTTTTCAGCCTTAATGAATTAAATTCCAGGTAAAACTCCTTTGCCATGAAGAAGATCCAAATTCAACAAGTTCCGTCTAGTAAACCTGTTTGAAAGACCTTTTTTCAGTGAAATGCAGCTTAGTGCAAAAACAGCCTCCAATCGCTCTGAAACGCTCATTTTTGACATAAGCCACTTTTCAGCCTTAGGCGACTGTACAGTGCTAAAACAGCCTCCAATCGCTCTGAAACGCTCATTTTTCACATAAGCCACTTTTCAGCGCTAAAACAGCCTCCAATCGCTCTGAAACGCTCATTTTTGACATAAGCCACTTTTCACCTTTAATGAATGAAATTCCAGGTAAAAACTCCTTTGCCATGAAGAAGATCCAAATTCAACCAGTTCAGGCTAGTAAACCTGTTTGAAAGACCTTTTTTCAGTGAAATGCAGCGTAGTGCAAAAACAGGCTGCTCTCGCTCTGAAACGCTCATTTTTCACATAAGCCACTTTTCAGCCTTAGGCGACTGTACAGTGCTAAAACAGCCTCCAATCGCTCTGAAACGCTCATTTTTGACATAAGCCACTTTTCAGCCTTAGGCGACTGTACAGTGCTAAAACAGCCTCCAATCGCTCTGAAACGCTCATTTTTGACATAAGCCACTTTTCACCTTTAATGAATGAAATTCCAGGTAAAACTCCTTTGCCATGAAGAAGATCCAAATTCAACCAGTTCAGGCTAGTAAACCTGTTTGAAAGACCTTTTTTCAGTGAAATGCAGCTTAGTGCAAAAACAGGCTGCTCTCGCTCTGAAACGCTCATTTTTCACAAAAGCCACTTTTCAGCGCTAAAACAGCCTCCAATCGCTCTGAAACGCTCATTTTTGACATAACCCACTTTTCAGCCTTATAGGCGACTGTACAGTGCAAAAACAGGCTGCTCTCGCTCTGAAACGCTCATTTTTCACATAAGCCACTTTTCAGTGCTAAAACAGCCTCCAATCGCTCTGAAACGCTCATTTTTCACATAAGCCACTTTTCAGCGCTAAAACAGCCTCCAATCGCTCTGAAACGCTCATTTTTGACATAAGCCACTTTTCACCTTTAATGAATGAAATTCCAGGTAAAAACTCCTTTGCCATGAAGAAGATCCAAATTCAACCAGTTCAGGCTAGTAAACCTGTTTGAAAGACCTTTTTTCAGTGAAATGCAGCGTAGTGCAAAAACAGGCTGCTCTCGCTCTGAAACGCTCATTTTTCACATAAGCCACTTTTCAGCCTTAGGCGACTGTACAGTGCTAAAACAGCCTCCAATCGCTCTGAAACGCTCATTTTTGACATAAGCCACTTTTCAGCCTTAGGCGACTGTACAGTGCTAAAACAGCCTCCAATCGCTCGGAAACGCTCATTTTTGACATAAGCCACTTTTCACTTTTAATGAATGAAATTCCAGGTAAAACTCCTTTGCCATGAAGAAGATCCAAATTCAACCAGTTCAGGCTAGTAAACCTGTTTGAAAGACCTTTTTTCAGTGAAATGCAGCTTAGTGCAAAAACAGGCTGCTCTCGCTCTGAAACGCTCATTTTTCACATGAGCCACTTTTCAGCCTTAGGCGACTGTACAGTGCTAAAACAGCCTCCTATCGCTCTGAAACGCTCATTTTTGACATAACCCACTTTTCAGCCTTGATGAATTAAATTCCAGGTAAAAACTCCTTTGCCATGAAGAAGATCCAAATTCAACAAGTTCAGTCTAGTAAACCTGTTTGAAAGACCTTTTTTCAGTGAAATGCAGCTTAGTGCAAAAACAGGCTGCTCTCGCTCTGAAACGCTCATTTTTCACAAAAGCCACTTTTCAGCCTTAGGCGACTGTACAGTGCTAAAACAGCCTCCTCTTGCTCTGAAACGCTCATTTTTCACATAAGCCACTTTTCAGCCTTAGGCGACTGTACAGTGCTAAAACAGCCTCCTATCGCTCTGAAACGCTCATTTTTGACATAAGCCACTTTTCACCTTTAATGAATGAAATTCCAGGTAAAAACTCCTTTGCCATGAAGAAGATCCAAATTCATGCAGTTCAGGCTAGTAAACCTGGTTGAAAGACCTTTTTTCAGTGAAATGCAGCTTAGTGCAAAAACAGGCTGCTCTCGCTCTGAAACGCTCATTTTTCACATAAGCCACTTTTCAGCGCTAAAACAGCCTCCAATCGCTCTGAAACGCTCATTTTTCACATAAGCCACTTTTCAGCCTTAGGCGACTGTACAGTGCTAAAACAGCCTCCTCTCGCTCTGAAACGCTCATTTTTCACATAAGCCACTTTTCAGCCTTAGGCGACTGTACAGTGCTAAAACAGCCTCCTATCGCTCTGAAACGCTCATTTTTGACATAACCCACTTTTCAGCCTTAATGAATTAAATTCCAGGTAAAAACTCCTTTGCCATGAAGAAGATCCAAATTCAACAAGTTCAGTCTAGTAAACCTGTTTGAAAGACCTTTTTTCAGTGAAATGCAGCTTAGTGCAAAAACAGGCTGCTCTCGCTCTGAAACGCTCATTTTTCACATAAGCCACTTTTCAGCCTTAGGCGACTGTACAGTGCTAAAACAGCCTCCAATCGCTCTGAAACGCTCATTTTTGACATAACCCACTTTTCAGCCTTAGGCGACTGTACAGTGCTAAAACAGCCTCCAATCGCTCTGAAACGCTCATTTTTGACATAACCCACTTTTCAGCCTTAATGAATTAAATTCCAGGTAAAAACTCCTTTGCCATGAAGAAGATCCAAATTCAACAAGTTCAGTCTAGTAAACCTGTTTGAAAGACCTTTTTTCAGTGAAATGCAGCTTAGTGCAAAAACAGGCTGCTCTCGCTCTGAAACGCTCATTTTTCACATAAGCCACTTTTCAGCCTTAGGCGACTGTACAGTGCTAAAACAGCCTCCAATCGCTCTGAAACGCTCATTTTTGACATCACCCACTTTTCAGCCTTAGGCGACTGTACAGTGCTAAAACAGCCTCCAATCGCTCTGAAACGCTCATTTTTGACATAAGCCACTTTTCACCTTTAATGAATGAAATTCCAGGTAAAAACTCCTTTGCCATGAAGAAGATCCAAATTCAACCAGTTCAGGCTAGTAAACCTGTTTGAAAGACCTTTTTTCAGTGAAATGCAGCTTAGTGCAAAAACAGGCTGCTGTCGCTCTGAAACGCTCATTTTTCACATAAGCCACTTTTCAGCCTTAGGCGACTGTACAGTGCTAAAACAGCCTCCTCTCGCTCTGAAACGCTCATTTTTCACATAAGCCACTTTTCAGCCTTAGGCGACTGTACAGTGCTAAAACAGCCTCCTATCGCTCTGAAACGCTCATTTTTGACATAACCCACTTTTCAGCCTTAATGAATTAAATTCCAGGTAAAAACTCCTTTGCCATGAAGAAGATCCAAATTCAACAAGTTCAGTCTAGTAAACCTGTTTGAAAGACCTTTTTTCAGTGAAATGCAGCTTAGTGCAAAAACAGGCTGCTCTCGCTCTGAAACGCTCATTTTTCACATAAGCCACTTTTCAGCCTTAGGCGACTGTACAGTGCTAAAACAGCCTCCTATCGCTCTGAAACGCTCATTTTTGACATAACCCACTTTTCAGCCTTAATGAATGAAATTCCAGGTAAAAACTCCTTTGCCATGAAGAAGATCCAAATTCAACAAGTTCAGGCTAGTAAACCTGTTTGAAAGACCTTTTTTCAGTGAAATGCAGCTTAGTGCAAAAGCAGGCTGCTCTCGCTCTGAAACGCTCATTTTTCACATAAGCCACTTTTCAGTGCTAAAACAGCCTCCAATCGCTCTGAAACGCTCATTTTTGACATAAGCCACTTTTCAACTTTAATGAATGAAATTCCAGGTAAAAACTCCTTTGCCATGAAGAAGATCCAAATTCATGCAGTTCAGGCTAGTAAACCTGGTTGAAAGACCTTTTTTCAGTGAAATGCAGCTTAGTGCAAAAACAGGCTGCTCTCGCTCTGAAACGCTCATTTTTCACATAAGCCACTTTTCAGCCTTAGGCGACTGTACAGTGCTAAAACAGCCTCCAATCGCTCTGAAACGCTCATTTTTGACATAAGCCACTTTTCACCTTTAATGAATGAAATTCCAGGTAAAAACTCCTTTGCCATGAAGAAGATCCAAATTCAACCAGTTCAGGCTAGTAAACCTGTTTGAAAGACCTTTTTTCAGTGAAATGCAGCTTAGTGCAAAAACAGGCTGCTCTCGCTCTGAAACGCTCATTTTTCACATAAGCCACTTTTCAGCGCTAAAACAGCCTCCAATCGCTCTGAAACGCTCATTTTTGACATAAGCCACTTTTCAGTGCTAAAACAGCCTCCAATCGCTCTGAAACGCTCATTTTTGACATAAGCCACTTTTCACCTTCAATGAATGAAATTCCAGGTAAAAACTCCTTTGCCATGAAGAAGATCCAAATTCATGCAGTTCAGGCTAGTAAACCTGGTTGAAAGACCTTTTTTCAGTGAAATGCAGCTTAGTGCAAAAACAGGCTGCTCTCGCTCTGAAACGCTCATTTTTCACATAAGCCACTTTTCAGCCTTAGGCGACTGTACAGTGCTAAAACAGCCTCCTCTCGCTCTGAAACGCTCATTTTTCACATAAGCCACTTTTCAGCCTTAGGCGACTGTACAGTGCTAAAACAGCCTCCTATCGCTCTGAAACGCTCATTTTTGACATAACCCACTTTTCAGCCTTAATGAATTAAATTCCAGGTAAAAACTCCTTTGCCATGAAGAAGATCCAAATTCAACAAGTTCAGTCTAGTAAACCTGTTTGAAAGACCTTTTTTCAGTGAAATGCAGCTTAGTGCAAAAACAGGCTGCTCTCGCTCTGAAACGCTCATTTTTCACAAAAGCCACTTTTCAGCGCTAAAACAGCCTCCAATCGCTCTGAAACGCTCATTTTTGACATAACCCACTTTTCAGCCTTATAGGCGACTGTACAGTGCAAAAACAGCCTCCTCTCGCTCTGAAACGCTCATTTTTGACATAACCCACTTTTCAGCCTTAATGAATGAAATTCCAGGTAAAAACTCCTTTGCCATGAAGAAGATCCAAATTCAACAAGTTCAGGCTAGTAAACCTGTTTGAAAGACCTTTTTTCAGTCAAATGCAGCTTAGTGCAAAAACAGGCTGCTCTCGCTCTGAAACGCTCATTTTTCACATAAGCCACTTTTCAGTGCTAAAACAGTCTCCAATCGCTCTGAAACGCTCATTTTTGACATAAGCCACTTTTCACCTTTAATGAATGAAATTCCAGGTAAAAACTCCTTTGCCATGAAGAAGATCCAAATTCATGAAGTTCAGGCTAGTAAGCCTGGTTGAAAGACCTTTTTTCAGTGAAATGCAGCTTAGTGCAAAAACAGGCTGCTCTCGCTCTGAAACGCTCATTTTTCACAAAAGCCACTTTTCAGCGCTAAAACAGCCTCCAATCGCTCTGAAACGCTCATTTTTGACATAACCCACTTTTCAGCCTTATAGGCGACTGTACAGTGCAAAAACAGCCTCCTCTCGCTCTGAAACGCTCATTTTTCACATAAGCCACTTTTCAGTGCTAAAACAGCCTCCAATCGCTCTGAAACGCTCATTTTTGACATAAGCCACTTTTCACCTTTAATGAATGAAATTCCAGGTAAAAACTCCTTTGCCATGAAGAAGATCCAAATTCAACAAGTTCAGTCTAGTAAACCTGTTTGAAAGACCTTTTTTCAGTGAAATGCAGCTTAGTGCAAAAACAGGCTGCTCTCGCTCTGAAACGCTCATTTTTCACATAAGCCACTTTTCAGCCTTAGGCGACTGTACAGTGCTAAAACAGCCTCCTCTTGCTCTGAAACGCTCATTTTTCACATAAGCCACTTTTCAGCCTTAGGCGACTGTACAGTGCTAAAACAGCCTCCTATCGCTCTGAAACGCTCATTTTTGACATAAGCCACTTTTCACCTTTAATGAATGAAATTCCAGGTAAAAACTCCTTTGCCATGAAGAAGATCCAAATTCATGCAGTTCAGGCTAGTAAACCTGGTTGAAAGACCTTTTTTCAGTGAAATGCAGCTTAGTGCAAAAACAGGCTGCTCTCGCTCTGAAACGCTCATTTTTCACATAAGCCACTTTTCAGCGCTAAAACAGCCTCCAATCGCTCTGAAACGCTCATTTTTCACATAAGCCACTTTTCAGCCTTAGGCGACTGTACAGTGCTAAAACAGCCTCCTCTCGCTCTGAAACGCTCATTTTTCACATAAGCCACTTTTCAGCCTTAGGCGACTGTACAGTGCTAAAACAGCCTCCTATCGCTCTGAAACGCTCATTTTTGACATAACCCACTTTTCAGCCTTAATGAATTAAATTCCAGGTAAAAACTCCTTTGCCATGAAGAAGATCCAAATTCAACAAGTTCAGTCTAGTAAACCTGTTTGAAAGACCTTTTTTCAGTGAAATGCAGCTTAGTGCAAAAACAGGCTGCTCTCGCTCTGAAACGCTCATTTTTCACATAAGCCACTTTTCAGCCTTAGGCGACTGTACAGTGCTAAAACAGCCTCCAATCGCTCTGAAACGCTCATTTTTGACATAACCCACTTTTCAGCCTTAGGCGACTGTACAGTGCTAAAACAGCCTCCAATCGCTCTGAAACGCTCATTTTTGACATAACCCACTTTTCAGCCTTAATGAATTAAATTCCAGGTAAAAACTCCTTTGCCATGAAGAAGATCCAAATTCAACAAGTTCAGTCTAGTAAACCTGTTTGAAAGACCTTTTTTCAGTGAAATGCAGCTTAGTGCAAAAACAGGCTGCTCTCGCTCTGAAACGCTCATTTTTCACATAAGCCACTTTTCAGCCTTAGGCGACTGTACAGTGCTAAAACAGCCTCCAATCGCTCTGAAACGCTCATTTTTGACATCACCCACTTTTCAGCCTTAGGCGACTGTACAGTGCTAAAACAGCCTCCAATCGCTCTGAAACGCTCATTTTTGACATAAGCCACTTTTCACCTTTAATGAATGAAATTCCAGGTAAAAACTCCTTTGCCATGAAGAAGATCCAAATTCAACCAGTTCAGTCTAGTAAACCTGTTTGAAAGACCTTTTTTCAGTGAAATGCAGCTTAGTGCAAAAACAGGCTGCTCTCGCTCTGAAACGCTCATTTTTCACATAAGCCACTTTTCAGCCTTAGGCGACTGTACAGTGCTAAAACAGCCTCCAATCGCTCTGAAACGCTCATTTTTGACATCACCCACTTTTCAGCCTTAGGCGACTGTACAGTGCTAAAACAGCCTCCAATCGCTCTGAAACGCTCATTTTTGACATAAGCCACTTTTCACCTTTAATGAATGAAATTCCAGGTAAAAACTCCTTTGCCATGAAGAAGATCCAAATTCAACCAGTTCAGGCTAGTAAACCTGTTTGAAAGACCTTTTTTCAGTGAAATGCAGCTTAGTGCAAAAACAGGCTGCTGTCGCTCTGAAACGCTCATTTTTCACATAAGCCACTTTTCAGCCTTAGGCGACTGTACAGTGCTAAAACAGCCTCCTCTCGCTCTGAAACGCTCATTTTTCACATAAGCCACTTTTCAGCCTTAGGCGACTGTACAGTGCTAAAACAGCCTCCTATCGCTCTGAAACGCTCATTTTTGACATAACCCACTTTTCAGCCTTAATGAATTAAATTCCAGGTAAAAACTCCTTTGCCATGAAGAAGATCCAAATTCAACAAGTTCAGTCTAGTAAACCTGTTTGAAAGACCTTTTTTCAGTGAAATGCAGCTTAGTGCAAAAACAGGCTGCTCTCGCTCTGAAACGCTCATTTTTCACATAAGCCACTTTTCAGCGCTAAAACAGCCTCCAATCGCTCTGAAACGCTCATTTTTGACATAAGCCACTTTTCAGCCTTAGGCGACTGTACAGTGCTAAAACAGCCTCCAATCGCTCTGAAACGCTCATTTTTGACATAAGCCACTTTTCACCTTTAATGAATGAAATTCCAGGTAAAAACTCCTTTGCCATGAAGAAGATCCAAATTCAACCAGTTCAGGCTAGTAAACCTGTTTGAAAGACCTTTTTTCAGTGAAATGCAGCTTAGTGCAAAAACAGGCTGCTCTCGCTCTGAAACGCTCATTTTTCACATAAGCCACTTTTCAGCGCTAAAACAGCCTCCAATCGCTCTGAAACGCTCATTTTTCACATAAGCCACTTTTCAGCCTTAGGCGACTGTACAGTGCTAAAACAGCCTCCTATCGCTCTGAAACGCTCATTTTTGACATAACCCACTTTTCAGCCTTAATGAATTAAATTCCAGGTAAAAACTCCTTTGCCATGAAGAAGATCCAAATTCAACAAGTTCAGTCTAGTAAACCTGTTTGAAAGACCTTTTTTCAGTGAAATGCAGCTTAGTGCAAAAACAGGCTGCTCTCGCTCTGAAACGCTCATTTTTCACATAAGCCACTTTTCAGCCTTAGGCGACTGTACAGTGCTAAAACAGCCTCCAATCGCTCTGAAACGCTCATTTTTGACATCACCCACTTTTCAGCCTTAGGCGACTGTACAGTGCTAAAACAGCCTCCAATCGCTCTGAAACGCTCATTTTTGACATAAGCCACTTTTCACCTTTAATGAATGAAATTCCAGGTAAAAACTCCTTTGCCATGAAGAAGATCCAAATTCAACCAGTTCAGGCTAGTAAACCTGTTTGAAAGACCTTTTTTCAGTGAAATGCAGCTTAGTGCAAAAACAGGCTGCTGTCGCTCTGAAACGCTCATTTTTCACATAAGCCACTTTTCAGCCTTAGGCGACTGTACAGTGCTAAAACAGCCTCCTCTCGCTCTGAAACGCTCATTTTTCACATAAGCCACTTTTCAGCCTTAGGCGACTGTACAGTGCTAAAACAGCCTCCTATCGCTCTGAAACGCTCATTTTTGACATAACCCACTTTTCAGCCTTAATGAATTAAATTCCAGGTAAAAACTCCTTTGCCATGAAGAAGATCCAAATTCAACAAGTTCAGTCTAGTAAACCTGTTTGAAAGACCTTTTTTCAGTGAAATGCAGCTTAGTGCAAAAACAGGCTGCTCTCGCTCTGAAACGCTCATTTTTCACATAAGCCACTTTTCAGCGCTAAAACAGCCTCCAATCGCTCTGAAACGCTCATTTTTGACATAAGCCACTTTTCAGCCTTAGGCGACTGTACAGTGCTAAAACAGCCTCCAATCGCTCTGAAACGCTCATTTTTGACATAAGCCACTTTTCACCTTTAATGAATGAAATTCCAGGTAAAAACTCCTTTGCCATGAAGAAGATCCAAATTCAACCAGTTCAGGCTAGTAAACCTGTTTGAAAGACCTTTTTTCAGTGAAATGCAGCTTAGTGCAAAAACAGGCTGCTCTCGCTCTGAAACGCTCATTTTTCACATAAGCCACTTTTCAGCGCTAAAACAGCCTCCAATCGCTCTGAAACGCTCATTTTTCACATAAGCCACTTTTCAGCCTTAGGCGACTGTACAGTGCTAAAACAGCCTCCTATCGCTCTGAAACGCTCATTTTTGACATAACCCACTTTTCAGCCTTAATGAATTAAATTCCAGGTAAAAACTCCTTTGCCATGAAGAAGATCCAAATTCAACAAGTTCAGTCTAGTAAACCTGTTTGAAAGACCTTTTTTCAGTGAAATGCAGCTTAGTGCAAAAACAGGCTGCTCTCGCTCTGAAACGCTCATTTTTCACATAAGCCACTTTTCAGCGCTAAAACAGCCTCCAATCGCTCTGAAACGCTCATTTTTGACATAAGCCACTTTTCACCTTTAATGAATGAAATTCCAGGTAAAACTCCTTTGCCATGAAGAAGATCCAAATTCAACCAGTTCAGGCTAGTAAACCTGTTTGAAAGACCTTTTTTCAGTGAAATGCAGCTTAGTGCAAAAACAGGCTGCTCTCGCTCTGAAACGCTCATTTTTCACATAATCCACTTTTCAGCCTTAGGCGACTGTACAGTGCTAAAACAGCCTCCTATCGCTCTGAAACGCTCATTTTTGACATAACCCACATTTCAGCCTTAATGAATTAAATTCCAGGTAAAAACTCCTTTGCCATGAAGAAGATCCAAATTCAACAAGTTCAGTCTAGTAAACCTGTTTGAAAGACCTTTTTTCAGTGAAATGCAGCTTAGTGCAAAAACAGGCTGCTCTCGCTCTGAAACGCTCATTTTTCACATAAGCCACTTTTCAGCCTTAGGCGACTGTACAGTGCTAAAACAGCCTCCTATCGCTCTGAAACGCTCATTTTTGACATAACCCACTTTTCAGCCTTAATGAATGAAATTCCAGGTAAAAACTCCTTTGCCATGAAGAAGATCCAAATTCAACAAGTTCAGGCTAGTAAACCTGTTTGAAAGACCTTTTTTCAGTGAAATGCAGCTTAGTGCAAAAACAGGCTGCTCTCGCTCTGAAACGCTCATTTTTCACATAAGCCACTTTTCAGTGCTAAAACAGCCTCCAATCGCTCTGAAACGCTCATTTTTGACATAAGCCACTTTTCAACTTTAATGAATGAAATTCCAGGTAAAAACTCCTTTGCCATGAAGAAGATCCAAATTCATGCAGTTCAGGCTAGTAAACCTGGTTGAAAGACCTTTTTTCAGTGAAATGCAGCTTAGTGCAAAAACAGGCTGCTCTCGCTCTGAAACGCTCATTTTTCACATAAGCCACTTTTCAGCCTTAGGCGACTGTACAGTGCTAAAACAGCCTCCAATCGCTCTGAAACGCTCATTTTTGACATAAGCCACTTTTCACCTTTAATGAATGAAATTCCAGGTAAAAACTCCTTTGCCATGAAGAAGATCCAAATTCAACCAGTTCAGGCTAGTAAACCTGTTTGAAAGACCTTTTTTCAGTGAAATGCAGCTTAGTGCAAAAACAGGCTGCTCTCGCTCTGAAACGCTCATTTTTCACATAAGCCACTTTTCAGCGCTAAAACAGCCTCCAATCGCTCTGAAACGCTCATTTTTGACATAAGCCACTTTTCAGTGCTAAAACAGCCTCCAATCGCTCTGAAACGCTCATTTTTGACATAAGCCACTTTTCACCTTCAATGAATGAAATTCCAGGTAAAAACTCCTTTGCCATGAAGAAGATCCAAATTCATGCAGTTCAGGCTAGTAAACCTGGTTGAAAGACCTTTTTTCAGTGAAATGCAGCTTAGTGCAAAAACAGGCTGCTCTCGCTCTGAAACGCTCATTTTTCACATAAGCCACTTTTCAGTGCTAAAACAGCCTCCAATCGCTCTGAAACGCTCATTTTTGACATAAGCCACTTTTCACCTTTAATGAATGAAATTCCAGGTAAAAACTCCTTTGCCATGAAGAAGATCCAAATTCAACCAGTTCAGGCTAGTAAACCTGTTTGAAAGACCTTTTTTCAGTGAAATGCAGCTTAGTGCAAAAACAGGCTGCTCTCGCTCTGAAACGCTCATTTTTCACATAAGCCACTTTTCAGCGCTAAAACAGCCTCCAATCGCTCTGAAACGCTCATTTTTGACATAAGCCACTTTTCAGTGCTAAAACAGCCTCCAATCGCTCTGAAACGCTCATTTTTGACATAAGCCACTTTTCACCTTCAATGAATGAAATTCCAGGTAAAAACTCCTTTGCCATGAAGAAGATCCAAATTCATGAAGTTCAGGCTAGTAAGCCTGGTTGAAAGACCTTTTTTCAGTGAAATGCAGCTTAGTGCAAAAACAGGCTGCTCTCGCTCTGAAACGCTCATTTTTCACATAAGCCACTTTTCAGCCTTAGGCGACTGTACAGTGCTAAAACAGCCTCCTCTCGCTCTGAAACGCTCATTTTTCACATAAGCCACTTTTCAGCCTTAGGCGACTGTACAGTGCTAAAACAGCCTCCTATCGCTCTGAAACGCTCATTTTTGACATAAGCCACTTTTCACCTTTAATGAATGAAATTCCAGGTAAAACTCCTTTGCCATGAAGAAGATCCAAATTCAACAAGTTCAGTCTAGTAACCCTGTTTGAAAGACCTTTTTTCAGTGAAATGCAGCTTAGTGCAAAAACAGGCTGCTCTCGCTCTGAAACGCTCATTTTTCACATAAGCCACTTTTCAGCGCTAAAACAGCCTCCAATCGCTCTGAAACGCTCATTTTTGACATAAGCCACTTTTCACCTTTAATGAATGAAATTCCAGGTAAAACTCCTTTGCCATGAAGAAGATCCAAATTCAACCAGTTCAGGCTAGTAAACCTGTTTGAAAGACCTTTTTTCAGTGAAATGCAGCTTAGTGCAAAAACAGGCTGCTCTCGCTCTGAAACGCTCATTTTTCACAAAAGCCACTTTTCAGCGCTAAAACAGCCTCCAATCGCTCTGAAACGCTCATTTTTGACATAACCCACTTTTCAGCCTTATAGGCGACTGTACAGTGCAAAAACAGCCTCCTCTCGCTCTGAAACGCTCATTTTTCACATAAGCCACTTTTCAGTGCTAAAACAGCCTCCAATCGCTCTGAAACGCTCATTTTTGACATAAGCCACTTTTCACCTTTAATGAATGAAATTCCAGGTAAAAACTCCTTTGCCATGAAGAAGATCCAAATTCAACAAGTTCAGTCTAGTAAACCTGTTTGAAAGACCTTTTTTCAGTGAAATGCAGCTTAGTGCAAAAACAGGCTGCTCTCGCTCTGAAACGCTCATTTTTCACAAAAGCCACTTTTCAGCGCTAAAACAGCCTCCAATCGCTCTGAAACGCTCATTTTTGACATAACCCACTTTTCAGCCTTATAGGCGACTGTACAGTGCAAAAACAGCCTCCTCTCGCTCTGAAACGCTCATTTTTGACATAACCCACTTTTCAGCCTTAATGAATGAAATTCCAGGTAAAAACTCCTTTGCCATGAAGAAGATCCAAATTCAACAAGTTCAGGCTAGTAAACCTGTTTGAAAGACCTTTTTTCAGTCAAATGCAGCTTAGTGCAAAAACAGGCTGCTCTCGCTCTGAAACGCTCATTTTTCACATAAGCCACTTTTCAGTGCTAAAACAGTCTCCAATCGCTCTGAAACGCTCATTTTTGACATAAGCCACATTTCACCTTTAATGAATGAAATTCCAGGTAAAAACTCCTTTGCCATGAAGAAGATCCAAATTCATGAAGTTCATGCTAGTAAACCTGGTTGAAAGACCTTTTTTCAGTGAAATGCAGCTTAGTGCAAAAACAGGCTGCTCTCGCTCTGAAACGCTCATTTTTCACATAAGCCACTTTTCAGCCTTAGGCGACTGTACAGTGCTAAAACAGCCTCCTCTCGCTCTGAAACGCTCATTTTTCACATAAGCCACTTTTCAGCCTTAGGCGACTGTACAGTGCTAAAACAGCCTCCTATCGCTCTGAAACGCTCATTTTTGACATAACCCACTTTTCAGCCTTAATGAATTAAATTCCAGGTAAAAACTCCTTTGCCATGAAGAAGATCCAAATTCAACAAGTTCAGTCTAGTAAACCTGTTTGAAAGACCTTTTTTCAGTGAAATGCAGCTTAGTGCAAAAACAGGCTGCTCTCGCTCTGAAACGCTCATTTTTCACATAAGCCACTTTTCAGCGCTAAAACAGCCTCCAATCGCTCTGAAACGCTCATTTTTGACATAAGCCACTTTTCACCTTTAATGAATGAAATTCCAGGTAAAACTCCTTTGCCATGAAGAAGATCCAAATTCAACCAGTTCAGGCTAGTAAACCTGTTTGAAAGACCTTTTTTCAGTGAAATGCAGCTTAGTGCAAAAACAGGCTGCTCTCGCTCTGAAACGCTCATTTTTCACAAAAGCCACTTTTCAGCGCTAAAACAGCCTCCAATCGCTCTGAAACGCTCATTTTTGACATAACCCACTTTTCAGCCTTATAGGCGACTGTACAGTGCAAAAACAGCCTCCTCTCGCTCTGAAACGCTCATTTTTCACATAATCCACTTTTCAGCCTTAGGCGACTGTACAGTGCTAAAACAGCCTCCTATCGCTCTGAAACGCTCATTTTTGACATAACCCACATTTCAGCCTTAATGAATTAAATTCCAGGTAAAAACTCCTTTGCCATGAAGAAGATCCAAATTCAACAAGTTCAGTCTAGTAAACCTGTTTGAAAGACCTTTTTTCAGTGAAATGCAGCTTAGTGCAAAAACAGGCTGCTCTCGCTCTGAAACGCTCATTTTTCACATAAGCCACTTTTCAGCCTTAGGCGACTGTACAGTGCTAAAACAGCCTCCTATCGCTCTGAAACGCTCATTTTTGACATAACCCACTTTTCAGCCTTAATGAATGAAATTCCAGGTAAAAACTCCTTTGCCATGAAGAAGATCCAAATTCAACAAGTTCAGGCTAGTAAACCTGTTTGAAAGACCTTTTTTCAGTGAAATGCAGCTTAGTGCAAATGCAGGCTGCTCTCGCTCTGAAACGCTCATTTTTCACATAAGCCACTTTTCAGCCTTAGGCGACTGTACAGTGCTAAAACAGCCTCCTATCGCTCTGAAACGCTCATTTTTGACATAACCCACTTTTCAGCCTTAATGAATGAAATTCCAGGTAAAAACTCCTTTGCCATGAAGAAGATCCAAATTCAACAAGTTCAGGCTAGTAAACCTGTTTGAAAGACCTTTTTTCAGTGAAATGCAGCTTAGTGCAAAAACAGGCTGCTCTCGCTCTGAAACGCTCATTTTTCACATAAGCCACTTTTCAGCGCTAAAACAGCCTCCAATCGCTCTGAAACGCTCATTTTTGACATAAGCCACTTTTCACCTTTAATGAATGAAATTCCAGGTAAAACTCCTTTGCCATGAAGAAGATCCAAATTCAACCAGTTCAGGCTAGTAAACCTGTTTGAAAGACCTTTTTTCAGTGAAATGCAGCTTAGTGCAAAAACAGGCTGCTCTCGCTCTGAAACGCTCATTTTTCACATAATCCACTTTTCAGCCTTAGGCGACTGTACAGTGCTAAAACAGCCTCCTATCGCTCTGAAACGCTCATTTTTGACATAACCCACATTTCAGCCTTAATGAATTAAATTCCAGGTAAAAACTCCTTTGCCATGAAGAAGATCCAAATTCAACAAGTTCAGTCTAGTAAACCTGTTTGAAAGACCTTTTTTCAGTGAAATGCAGCTTAGTGCAAAAACAGGCTGCTCTCGCTCTGAAACGCTCATTTTTCACATAAGCCACTTTTCAGCCTTAGGCGACTGTACAGTGCTAAAACAGCCTCCTATCGCTCTGAAACGCTCATTTTTGACATAACCCACTTTTCAGCCTTAATGAATGAAATTCCAGGTAAAAACTCCTTTGCCATGAAGAAGATCCAAATTCAACAAGTTCAGGCTAGTAAACCTGTTTGAAAGACCTTTTTTCAGTGAAATGCAGCTTAGTGCAAAAGCAGGCTGCTCTCGCTCTGAAACGCTCATTTTTCACATAAGCCACTTTTCAGTGCTAAAACAGCCTCCAATCGCTCTGAAACGCTCATTTTTGACATAAGCCACTTTTCAACTTTAATGAATGAAATTCCAGGTAAAAACTCCTTTGCCATGAAGAAGATCCAAATTCATGCAGTTCAGGCTAGTAAACCTGGTTGAAAGACCTTTTTTCAGTGAAATGCAGCTTAGTGCAAAAACAGGCTGCTCTCGCTCTGAAACGCTCATTTTTCACATAAGCCACTTTTCAGCCTTAGGCGACTGTACAGTGCTAAAACAGCCTCCAATCGCTCTGAAACGCTCATTTTTGACATAAGCCACTTTTCACCTTTAATGAATGAAATTCCAGGTAAAAACTCCTTTGCCATGAAGAAGATCCAAATTCAACCAGTTCAGGCTAGTAAACCTGTTTGAAAGACCTTTTTTCAGTGAAATGCAGCTTAGTGCAAAAACAGGCTGCTCTCGCTCTGAAACGCTCATTTTTCACATAAGCCACTTTTCAGCGCTAAAACAGCCTCCAATCGCTCTGAAACGCTCATTTTTGACATAAGCCACTTTTCAGTGCTAAAACAGCCTCCAATCGCTCTGAAACGCTCATTTTTGACATAAGCCACTTTTCACCTTCAATGAATGAAATTCCAGGTAAAAACTCCTTTGCCATGAAGAAGATCCAAATTCATGCAGTTCAGGCTAGTAAACCTGGTTGAAAGACCTTTTTTCAGTGAAATGCAGCTTAGTGCAAAAACAGGCTGCTCTCGCTCTGAAACGCTCATTTTTCACATAAGCCACTTTTCAGCCTTAGGCGACTGTACAGTGCTAAAACAGCCTCCTCTCGCTCTGAAACGCTCATTTTTCACATAAGCCACTTTTCAGCCTTAGGCGACTGCACAGTGCTAAAACAGCCTCCTATCGCTCTGAAACGCTCATTTTTGACATAACCCACTTTTCAGCCTTAATGAATTAAATTCCAGGTAAAAACTCCTTTGCCATGAAGAAGATCCAAATTCAACAAGTTCAGTCTAGTAAACCTGTTTGAAAGACCTTTTTTCAGTGAAATGCAGCTTAGTGCAAAAACAGGCTGCTCTCGCTCTGAAACGCTCATTTTTCACAAAAGCCACTTTTCAGCGCTAAAACAGCCTCCAATCGCTCTGAAACGCTCATTTTTGACATAACCCACTTTTCAGCCTTATAGGCGACTGTACAGTGCAAAAACAGCCTCCTCTCGCTCTGAAACGCTCATTTTTGACATAACCCACTTTTCAGCCTCAATGAATGAAATTCCAGGTAAAAACTCCTTTGCCATGAAGAAGATCCAAATTCAACAAGTTCAGGCTAGTAAACCTGTTTGAAAGACCTTTTTTCAGTCAAATGCAGCTTAGTGCAAAAACAGGCTGCTCTCGCTCTGAAACGCTCATTTTTCACATAAGCCACTTTTCAGTGCTAAAACAGTCTCCAATCGCTCTGAAACGCTCATTTTTGACATAAGCCACTTTTCACCTTTAATGAATGAAATTCCAGGTAAAAACTCCTTTGCCATGAAGAAGATCCAAATTCATGAAGTTCAGGCTAGTAAGCCTGGTTGAAAGACCTTTTTTCAGTGAAATGCAGCTTAGTGCAAAAACAGGCTGCTCTCGCTCTGAAACGCTCATTTTTCACATAAGCCACTTTTCAGCCTTAGGCGACTGTACAGTGCTAAAACAGCCTCCTCTCGCTCTGAAACGCTCATTTTTCACATAAGCCACTTTTCAGCCTTAGGCGACTGTACAGTGCTAAAACAGCCTCCTATCGCTCTGAAACGCTCATTTTTGACATAACCCACTTTTCAGCCTTAATGAATTAAATTCCAGGTAAAAACTCCTTTGCCATGAAGAAGATCCAAATTCAACAAGTTCAGTCTAGTAACCCTGTTTGAAAGACCTTTTTTCAGTGAAATGCAGCTTAGTGCAAAAACAGGCTGCTCTCGCTCTGAAACGCTCATTTTTCACATAAGCCACTTTTCAGCGCTAAAACAGCCTCCAATCGCTCTGAAACGCTCATTTTTGACATAAGCCACTTTTCACCTTTAATGAATGAAATTCCAGGTAAAACTCCTTTGCCATGAAGAAGATCCAAATTCAACCAGTTCAGGCTAGTAAACCTGTTTGAAAGACCTTTTTTCAGTGAAATGCAGCTTAGTGCAAAAACAGGCTGCTCTCGCTCTGAAACGCTCATTTTTCACAAAAGCCACTTTTCAGCGCTAAAACAGCCTCCAATCGCTCTGAAACGCTCATTTTTGACATAACCCACTTTTCAGCCTTATAGGCGACTGTACAGTGCAAAAACAGCCTCCTCTCGCTCTGAAACGCTCATTTTTCACATAAGCCACTTTTCAGTGCTAAAACAGCCTCCAATCGCTCTGAAACGCTCATTTTTGACATAAGCCACTTTTCACCTTTAATGAATGAAATTCCAGGTAAAAACTCCTTTGCCATGAAGAAGATCCAAATTCAACAAGTTCAGTCTAGTAAACCTGTTTGAAAGACCTTTTTTCAGTGAAATGCAGCTTAGTGCAAAAACAGGCTGCTCTCGCTCTGAAACGCTCATTTTTCACATAATCCACTTTTCAGCCTTAGGCGACTGTACAGTGCTAAAACAGCCTCCTATCGCTCTGAAACGCTCATTTTTGACATAACCCACATTTCAGCCTTAATGAATTAAATTCCAGGTAAAAACTCCTTTGCCATGAAGAAGATCCAAATTCAACAAGTTCAGTCTAGTAAACCTGTTTGAAAGACCTTTTTTCAGTGAAATGCAGCTTAGTGCAAAAACAGGCTGCTCTCGCTCTGAAACGCTCATTTTTCACATAAGCCACTTTTCAGCCTTAGGCGACTGTACAGTGCTAAAACAGCCTCCTATCGCTCTGAAACGCTCATTTTTGACATAACCCACTTTTCAGCCTTAATGAATGAAATTCCAGGTAAAAACTCCTTTGCCATGAAGAAGATCCAAATTCAACAAGTTCAGGCTAGTAAACCTGTTTGAAAGACCTTTTTTCAGTGAAATGCAGCTTAGTGCAAAAGCAGGCTGCTCTCGCTCTGAAACGCTCATTTTTCACATAAGCCACTTTTCAGTGCTAAAACAGCCTCCAATCGCTCTGAAACGCTCATTTTTGACATAAGCCACTTTTCAACTTTAATGAATGAAATTCCAGGTAAAAACTCCTTTGCCATGAAGAAGATCCAAATTCATGCAGTTCAGGCTAGTAAACCTGGTTGAAAGACCTTTTTTCAGTGAAATGCAGCTTAGTGCAAAAACAGGCTGCTCTCGCTCTGAAACGCTCATTTTTCACATAAGCCACTTTTCAGCCTTAGGCGACTGTACAGTGCTAAAACAGCCTCCAATCGCTCTGAAACGCTCATTTTTGACATAAGCCACTTTTCACCTTTAATGAATGAAATTCCAGGTAAAAACTCCTTTGCCATGAAGAAGATCCAAATTCAACCAGTTCAGGCTAGTAAACCTGTTTGAAAGACCTTTTTTCAGTGAAATGCAGCTTAGTGCAAAAACAGGCTGCTCTCGCTCTGAAACGCTCATTTTTCACATAAGCCACTTTTCAGCGCTAAAACAGCCTCCAATCGCTCTGAAACGCTCATTTTTGACATAAGCCACTTTTCAGTGCTAAAACAGCCTCCAATCGCTCTGAAACGCTCATTTTTGACATAAGCCACTTTTCACCTTCAATGAATGAAATTCCAGGTAAAAACTCCTTTGCCATGAAGAAGATCCAAATTCATGCAGTTCAGGCTAGTAAACCTGGTTGAAAGACCTTTTTTCAGTGAAATGCAGCTTAGTGCAAAAACAGGCTGCTCTCGCTCTGAAACGCTCATTTTTCACATAAGCCACTTTTCAGCCTTAGGCGACTGTACAGTGCTAAAACAGCCTCCTCTCGCTCTGAAACGCTCATTTTTCACATAAGCCACTTTTCAGCCTTAGGCGACTGTACAGTGCTAAAACAGCCTCCTATCGCTCTGAAACGCTCATTTTTGACATAACCCACTTTTCAGCCTTAATGAATTAAATTCCAGGTAAAAACTCCTTTGCCATGAAGAAGATCCAAATTCAACAAGTTCAGTCTAGTAAACCTGTTTGAAAGACCTTTTTTCAGTGAAATGCAGCTTAGTGCAAAAACAGGCTGCTCTCGCTCTGAAACGCTCATTTTTCACAAAAGCCACTTTTCAGCGCTAAAACAGCCTCCAATCGCTCTGAAACGCTCATTTTTGACATAACCCACTTTTCAGCCTTATAGGCGACTGTACAGTGCAAAAACAGCCTCCTCTCGCTCTGAAACGCTCATTTTTGACATAACCCACTTTTCAGCCTCAATGAATGAAATTCCAGGTAAAAACTCCTTTGCCATGAAGAAGATCCAAATTCAACAAGTTCAGGCTAGTAAACCTGTTTGAAAGACCTTTTTTCAGTCAAATGCAGCTTAGTGCAAAAACAGGCTGCTCTCGCTCTGAAACGCTCATTTTTCACATAAGCCACTTTTCAGTGCTAAAACAGTCTCCAATCGCTCTGAAACGCTCATTTTTGACATAAGCCACTTTTCACCTTTAATGAATGAAATTCCAGGTAAAAACTCCTTTGCCATGAAGAAGATCCAAATTCATGAAGTTCAGGCTAGTAAGCCTGGTTGAAAGACCTTTTTTCAGTGAAATGCAGCTTAGTGCAAAAACAGGCTGCTCTCGCTCTGAAACGCTCATTTTTCACATAAGCCACTTTTCAGCCTTAGGCGACTGTACAGTGCTAAAACAGCCTCCTCTCGCTCTGAAACGCTCATTTTTCACATAAGCCACTTTTCAGCCTTAGGCGACTGTACAGTGCTAAAACAGCCTCCTATCGCTCTGAAACGCTCATTTTTGACATAACCCACTTTTCAGCCTTAATGAATTAAATTCCAGGTAAAAACTCCTTTGCCATGAAGAAGATCCAAATTCAACAAGTTCAGTCTAGTAACCCTGTTTGAAAGACCTTTTTTCAGTGAAATGCAGCTTAGTGCAAAAACAGGCTGCTCTCGCTCTGAAACGCTCATTTTTCACATAAGCCACTTTTCAGCGCTAAAACAGCCTCCAATCGCTCTGAAACGCTCATTTTTGACATAAGCCACTTTTCACCTTTAATGAATGAAATTCCAGGTAAAACTCCTTTGCCATGAAGAAGATCCAAATTCAACCAGTTCAGGCTAGTAAACCTGTTTGAAAGACCTTTTTTCAGTGAAATGCAGCTTAGTGCAAAAACAGGCTGCTCTCGCTCTGAAACGCTCATTTTTCACAAAAGCCACTTTTCAGCGCTAAAACAGCCTCCAATCCCTCTGAAACGCTCATTTTTGACATAACCCACTTTTCAGCCTTATAGGCGACTGTACAGTGCAAAAACAGCCTCCTCTCGCTCTGAAACGCTCATTTTTCACATAAGCCACTTTTCAGTGCTAAAACAGCCTCCAATCGCTCTGAAACGCTCATTTTTGACATAAGCCACTTTTCACCTTTAATGAATGAAATTCCAGGTAAAAACTCCTTTGCCATGAAGAAGATCCAAATTCAACAAGTTCAGTCTAGTAAACCTGTTTGAAAGACCTTTTTTCAGTGAAATGCAGCTTAGTGCAAAAACAGGCTGCTCTCGCTCTGAAACGCTCATTTTTCACAAAAGCCACTTTTCAGCGCTAAAACAGCCTCCAATCGCTCTGAAACGCTCATTTTTGACATAACCCACTTTTCAGCCTTATAGGCGACTGTACAGTGCAAAAACAGCCTCCTCTCGCTCTGAAACGCTCATTTTTGACATAAGCCACATTTCACCTTTAATGAATGAAATTCCAGGTAAAAACTCCTTTGCCATGAAGAAGATCCAAATTCATGAAGTTCAGGCTAGTAAACCTGGTTGAAAGACCTTTTTTCAGTGAAATGCAGCTTAGTGCAAAAACAGGCTGCTCTCGCTCTGAAACGCTCATTTTTCACATAAGCCACTTTTCAGCCTTAGGCGACTGTACAGTGCTAAAACAGCCTCCTCTCGCTCTGAAACGCTCATTTTTCACATAAGCCACTTTTCAGCCTTAGGCGACTGTACAGTGCTAAAACAGCCTCCTATCGCTCTGAAACGCTCATTTTTGACATAACCCACTTTTCAGCCTTAATGAATTAAATTCCAGGTAAAAACTCCTTTGCCATGAAGAAGATCCAAATTCAACAAGTTCAGTCTAGTAAACCTGTTTGAAAGACCTTTTTTCAGTGAAATGCAGCTTAGTGCAAAAACAGGCTGCTCTCGCTCTGAAACGCTCATTTTTCACATAAGCCACTTTTCAGCGCTAAAACAGCCTCCAATCGCTCTGAAACGCTCATTTTTGACATAAGCCACTTTTCACCTTTAATGAATGAAATTCCAGGTAAAACTCCTTTGCCATGAAGAAGATCCAAATTCAACCAGTTCAGGCTAGTAAACCTGTTTGAAAGACCTTTTTTCAGTGAAATGCAGCTTAGTGCAAAAACAGGCTGCTCTCGCTCTGAAACGCTCATTTTTCACAAAAGCCACTTTTCAGCGCTAAAACAGCCTCCAATCGCTCTGAAACGCTCATTTTTGACATAACCCACTTTTCAGCCTTATAGGCGACTGTACAGTGCAAAAACAGCCTCCTCTCGCTCTGAAACGCTCATTTTTCACATAATCCACTTTTCAGCCTTAGGCGACTGTACAGTGCTAAAACAGCCTCCTATCGCTCTGAAACGCTCATTTTTGACATAACCCACATTTCAGCCTTAATGAATTAAATTCCAGGTAAAAACTCCTTTGCCATGAAGAAGATCCAAATTCAACAAGTTCAGTCTAGTAAACCTGTTTGAAAGACCTTTTTTCAGTGAAATGCAGCTTAGTGCAAAAACAGGCTGCTCTCGCTCTGAAACGCTCATTTTTCACATAAGCCACTTTTCAGCCTTAGGCGACTGTACAGTGCTAAAACAGCCTCCTATCGCTCTGAAACGCTCATTTTTGACATAACCCACTTTTCAGCCTTAATGAATGAAATTCCAGGTAAAAACTCCTTTGCCATGAAGAAGATCCAAATTCAACAAGTTCAGGCTAGTAAACCTGTTTGAAAGACCTTTTTTCAGTGAAATGCAGCTTAGTGCAAATGCAGGCTGCTCTCGCTCTGAAACGCTCATTTTTCACATAAGCCACTTTTCAGCCTTAGGCGACTGTACAGTGCTAAAACAGCCTCCTATCGCTCCGAAACGCTCATTTTTGACATAACCCACTTTTCAGCCTTAATGAATGAAATTCCAGGTAAAAACTCCTTTGCCATGAAGAAGATCCAAATTCAACAAGTTCAGGCTAGTAAACCTGTTTGAAAGACCTTTTTTCAGTGAAATGCAGCTTAGTGCAAAAACAGGCTGCTCTCGCTCTGAAACGCTCATTTTTCACATAAGCCACTTTTCAGCGCTAAAACAGCCTCCAATCGCTCTGAAACGCTCATTTTTCACATAAGCCACTTTTCAGCCTTAGGCGACTGTACAGTGCTAAAACAGCCTCCTATCGCTCTGAAACGCTCATTTTTGACATAACCCACTTTTCAGCCTTAATGAATTAAATTCCAGGTAAAAACTCCTTTGCCATGAAGAAGATCCAAATTCAACAAGTTCAGTCTAGTAAACCTGTTTGAAAGACCTTTTTTCAGTGAAATGCAGCTTAGTGCAAAAACAGGCTGCTCTCGCTCTGAAACGCTCATTTTTCACATAAGCCACTTTTCAGCGCTAAAACAGCCTCCAATCGCTCTGAAACGCTCATTTTTGACATAAGCCACTTTTCACCTTTAATGAATGAAATTCCAGGTAAAACTCCTTTGCCATGAAGAAGATCCAAATTCAACCAGTTCAGGCTAGTAAACCTGTTTGAAAGACCTTTTTTCAGTGAAATGCAGCTTAGTGCAAAAACAGGCTGCTCTCGCTCTGAAACGCTCATTTTTCACATAATCCACTTTTCAGCCTTAGGCGACTGTACAGTGCTAAAACAGCCTCCTATCGCTCTGAAACGCTCATTTTTGACATAACCCACATTTCAGCCTTAATGAATTAAATTCCAGGTAAAAACTCCTTTGCCATGAAGAAGATCCAAATTCAACAAGTTCAGTCTAGTAAACCTGTTTGAAAGACCTTTTTTCAGTGAAATGCAGCTTAGTGCAAAAACAGGCTGCTCTCGCTCTGAAACGCTCATTTTTCACATAAGCCACTTTTCAGCCTTAGGCGACTGTACAGTGCTAAAACAGCCTCCTATCGCTCTGAAACGCTCATTTTTGACATAACCCACTTTTCAGCCTTAATGAATGAAATTCCAGGTAAAAACTCCTTTGCCATGAAGAAGATCCAAATTCAACAAGTTCAGGCTAGTAAACCTGTTTGAAAGACCTTTTTTCAGTGAAATGCAGCTTAGTGCAAAAGCAGGCTGCTCTCGCTCTGAAACGCTCATTTTTCACATAAGCCACTTTTCAGTGCTAAAACAGCCTCCAATCGCTCTGAAACGCTCATTTTTGACATAAGCCACTTTTCAACTTTAATGAATGAAATTCCAGGTAAAAACTCCTTTGCCATGAAGAAGATCCAAATTCATGCAGTTCAGGCTAGTAAACCTGGTTGAAAGACCTTTTTTCAGTGAAATGCAGCTTAGTGCAAAAACAGGCTGCTCTCGCTCTGAAACGCTCATTTTTCACATAAGCCACTTTTCAGCCTTAGGCGACTGTACAGTGCTAAAACAGCCTCCTATCGCTCTGAAACGCTCATTTTTGACATAACCCACATTTCAGCCTTAATGAATTAAATTCCAGGTAAAAACTCCTTTGCCATGAAGAAGATCCAAATTCAACAAGTTCAGTCTAGTAAACCTGTTTGAAAGACCTTTTTTCAGTGAAATGCAGCTTAGTGCAAAAACAGGCTGCTCTCGCTCTGAAACGCTCATTTTTCACATAAGCCACTTTTCAGCGCTAAAACAGCCTCCAATCGCTCTGAAACGCTCATTTTTGACATAAGCCACTTTTCAGTGCTAAAACAGCCTCCAATCGCTCTGAAACGCTCATTTTTGACATAAGCCACTTTTCACCTTCAATGAATGAAATTCCAGGTAAAAACTCCTTTGCCATGAAGAAGATCCAAATTCATGCAGTTCAGGCTAGTAAACCTGGTTGAAAGACCTTTTTTCAGTGAAATGCAGCTTAGTGCAAAAACAGGCTGCTCTCGCTCTGAAACGCTCATTTTTCACATAAGCCACTTTTCAGCCTTAGGCGACTGTACAGTGCTAAAACAGCCTCCTCTCGCTCTGAAACGCTCATTTTTCACATAAGCCACTTTTCAGCCTTAGGCGACTGTACAGTGCTAAAACAGCCTCCTATCGCTCTGAAACGCTCATTTTTGACATAACCCACTTTTCAGCCTTAATGAATTAAATTCCAGGTAAAAACTCCTTTGCCATGAAGAAGATCCAAATTCAACAAGTTCAGTCTAGTAAACCTGTTTGAAAGACCTTTTTTCAGTGAAATGCAGCTTAGTGCAAAAACAGGCTGCTCTCGCTCTGAAACGCTCATTTTTCACAAAAGCCACTTTTCAGCGCTAAAACAGCCTCCAATCGCTCTGAAACGCTCATTTTTGACATAACCCACTTTTCAGCCTTATAGGCGACTGTACAGTGCAAAAACAGCCTCCTCTCGCTCTGAAACGCTCATTTTTGACATAACCCACTTTTCAGCCTCAATGAATGAAATTCCAGGTAAAAACTCCTTTGCCATGAAGAAGATCCAAATTCAACAAGTTCAGGCTAGTAAACCTGTTTGAAAGACCTTTTTTCAGTCAAATGCAGCTTAGTGCAAAAACAGGCTGCTCTCGCTCTGAAACGCTCATTTTTCACATAAGCCACTTTTCAGTGCTAAAACAGTCTCCAATCGCTCTGAAACGCTCATTTTTGACATAAGCCACTTTTCACCTTTAATGAATGAAATTCCAGGTAAAAACTCCTTTGCCATGAAGAAGATCCAAATTCATGAAGTTCAGGCTAGTAAGCCTGGTTGAAAGACCTTTTTTCAGTGAAATGCAGCTTAGTGCAAAAACAGGCTGCTCTCGCTCTGAAACGCTCATTTTTCACATAAGCCACTTTTCAGCCTTAGGCGACTGTACAGTGCTAAAACAGCCTCCTCTCGCTCTGAAACGCTCATTTTTCACATAAGCCACTTTTCAGCCTTAGGCGACTGTACAGTGCTAAAACAGCCTCCTATCGCTCCGAAACGCTCATTTTTGACATAACCCACTTTTCAGCCTTAATGAATGAAATTCCAGGTAAAAACTCCTTTGCCATGAAGAAGATCCAAATTCAACAAGTTCAGGCTAGTAAACCTGTTTGAAAGACCTTTTTTCAGTGAAATGCAGCTTAGTGCAAAAACAGGCTGCTCTCGCTCTGAAACGCTCATTTTTCACATAAGCCACTTTTCAGCGCTAAAACAGCCTCCAATCGCTCTGAAACGCTCATTTTTCACATAAGCCACTTTTCAGCCTTAGGCGACTGTACAGTGCTAAAACAGCCTCCTATCGCTCTGAAACGCTCATTTTTGACATAACCCACTTTTCAGCCTTAATGAATTAAATTCCAGGTAAAAACTCCTTTGCCATGAAGAAGATCCAAATTCAACAAGTTCAGTCTAGTAAACCTGTTTGAAAGACCTTTTTTCAGTGAAATGCAGCTTAGTGCAAAAACAGGCTGCTCTCGCTCTGAAACGCTCATTTTTCACATAAGCCACTTTTCAGCGCTAAAACAGCCTCCAATCGCTCTGAAACGCTCATTTTTGACATAAGCCACTTTTCACCTTTAATGAATGAAATTCCAGGTAAAACTCCTTTGCCATGAAGAAGATCCAAATTCAACCAGTTCAGGCTAGTAAACCTGTTTGAAAGACCTTTTTTCAGTGAAATGCAGCTTAGTGCAAAAACAGGCTGCTCTCGCTCTGAAACGCTCATTTTTCACATAATCCACTTTTCAGCCTTAGGCGACTGTACAGTGCTAAAACAGCCTCCTATCGCTCTGAAACGCTCATTTTTGACATAACCCACATTTCAGCCTTAATGAATTAAATTCCAGGTAAAAACTCCTTTGCCATGAAGAAGATCCAAATTCAACAAGTTCAGTCTAGTAAACCTGTTTGAAAGACCTTTTTTCAGTGAAATGCAGCTTAGTGCAAAAACAGGCTGCTCTCGCTCTGAAACGCTCATTTTTCACATAAGCCACTTTTCAGCCTTAGGCGACTGTACAGTGCTAAAACAGCCTCCTATCGCTCTGAAACGCTCATTTTTGACATAACCCACTTTTCAGCCTTAATGAATGAAATTCCAGGTAAAAACTCCTTTGCCATGAAGAAGATCCAAATTCAACAAGTTCAGGCTAGTAAACCTGTTTGAAAGACCTTTTTTCAGTGAAATGCAGCTTAGTGCAAAAGCAGGCTGCTCTCGCTCTGAAACGCTCATTTTTCACATAAGCCACTTTTCAGTGCTAAAACAGCCTCCAATCGCTCTGAAACGCTCATTTTTGACATAAGCCACTTTTCAACTTTAATGAATGAAATTCCAGGTAAAAACTCCTTTGCCATGAAGAAGATCCAAATTCATGCAGTTCAGGCTAGTAAACCTGGTTGAAAGACCTTTTTTCAGTGAAATGCAGCTTAGTGCAAAAACAGGCTGCTCTCGCTCTGAAACGCTCATTTTTCACATAAGCCACTTTTCAGCCTTAGGCGACTGTACAGTGCTAAAACAGCCTCCTATCGCTCTGAAACGCTCATTTTTGACATAACCCACATTTCAGCCTTAATGAATTAAATTCCAGGTAAAAACTCCTTTGCCATGAAGAAGATCCAAATTCAACAAGTTCAGTCTAGTAAACCTGTTTGAAAGACCTTTTTTCAGTGAAATGCAGCTTAGTGCAAAAACAGGCTGCTCTCGCTCTGAAACGCTCATTTTTCACATAAGCCACTTTTCAGCCTTAGGCGACTGTACAGTGCTAAAACAGCCTCCTATCGCTCTGAAACGCTCATTTTTGACATAACCCACTTTTCAGCCTTAATGAATGAAATTCCAGGTAAAAACTCCTTTGCCATGAAGAAGATCCAAATTCAACAAGTTCAGGCTAGTAAACCTGTTTGAAAGACCTTTTTTCAGTGAAATGCAGCTTAGTGCAAAAGCAGGCTGCTCTCGCTCTGAAACGCTCATTTTTCACATAAGCCACTTTTCAGTGCTAAAACAGCCTCCAATCGCTCTGAAACGCTCATTTTTGACATAAGCCACTTTTCAACTTTAATGAATGAAATTCCAGGTAAAAACTCCTTTGCCATGAAGAAGATCCAAATTCATGCAGTTCAGGCTAGTAAACCTGGTTGAAAGACCTTTTTTCAGTGAAATGCAGCTTAGTGCAAAAACAGGCTGCTCTCGCTCTGAAACGCTCATTTTTCACATAAGCCACTTTTCAGCCTTAGGCGACTGTACAGTGCTAAAACAGCCTCCAATCGCTCTGAAACGCTCATTTTTGACATAAGCCACTTTTCACCTTTAATGAATGAAATTCCAGGTAAAAACTCCTTTGCCATGAAGAAGATCCAAATTCAACCAGTTCAGGCTAGTAAACCTGTTTGAAAGACCTTTTTTCAGTGAAATGCAGCTTAGTGCAAAAACAGGCTGCTCTCGCTCTGAAACGCTCATTTTTCACATAAGCCACTTTTCAGCGCTAAAACAGCCTCCAATCGCTCTGAAACGCTCATTTTTGACATAAGCCACTTTTCAGTGCTAAAACAGCCTCCAATCGCTCTGAAACGCTCATTTTTGACATAAGCCACTTTTCACCTTCAATGAATGAAATTCCAGGTAAAAACTCCTTTGCCATGAAGAAGATCCAAATTCATGCAGTTCAGGCTAGTAAACCTGGTTGAAAGACCTTTTTTCAGTGAAATGCAGCTTAGTGCAAAAACAGGCTGCTCTCGCTCTGAAACGCTCATTTTTCACATAAGCCACTTTTCAGCCTTAGGCGACTGTACAGTGCTAAAACAGCCTCCTCTCGCTCTGAAACGCTCATTTTTCACATAAGCCACTTTTCAGCCTTAGGCGACTGTACAGTGCTAAAACAGCCTCCTATCGCTCTGAAACGCTCATTTTTGACATAACCCACTTTTCAGCCTTAATGAATTAAATTCCAGGTAAAAACTCCTTTGCCATGAAGAAGATCCAAATTCAACAAGTTCAGTCTAGTAAACCTGTTTGAAAGACCTTTTTTCAGTGAAATGCAGCTTAGTGCAAAAACAGGCTGCTCTCGCTCTGAAACGCTCATTTTTCACAAAAGCCACTTTTCAGCGCTAAAACAGCCTCCAATCGCTCTGAAACGCTCATTTTTGACATAACCCACTTTTCAGCCTTATAGGCGACTGTACAGTGCAAAAACAGCCTCCTCTCGCTCTGAAACGCTCATTTTTGACATAACCCACTTTTCAGCCTCAATGAATGAAATTCCAGGTAAAAACTCCTTTGCCATGAAGAAGATCCAAATTCAACAAGTTCAGGCTAGTAAACCTGTTTGAAAGACCTTTTTTCAGTCAAATGCAGCTTAGTGCAAAAACAGGCTGCTCTCGCTCTGAAACGCTCATTTTTCACATAAGCCACTTTTCAGTGCTAAAACAGTCTCCAATCGCTCTGAAACGCTCATTTTTGACATAAGCCACTTTTCACCTTTAATGAATGAAATTCCAGGTAAAAACTCCTTTGCCATGAAGAAGATCCAAATTCATGAAGTTCAGGCTAGTAAGCCTGGTTGAAAGACCTTTTTTCAGTGAAATGCAGCTTAGTGCAAAAACAGGCTGCTCTCGCTCTGAAACGCTCATTTTTCACATAAGCCACTTTTCAGCCTTAGGCGACTGTACAGTGCTAAAACAGCCTCCTCTCGCTCTGAAACGCTCATTTTTCACATAAGCCACTTTTCAGCCTTAGGCGACTGTACAGTGCTAAAACAGCCTCCTATCGCTCTGAAACGCTCATTTTTGACATAACCCACTTTTCAGCCTTAATGAATTAAATTCCAGGTAAAAACTCCTTTGCCATGAAGAAGATCCAAATTCAACAAGTTCAGTCTAGTAACCCTGTTTGAAAGACCTTTTTTCAGTGAAATGCAGCTTAGTGCAAAAACAGGCTGCTCTCGCTCTGAAACGCTCATTTTTCACATAAGCCACTTTTCAGCGCTAAAACAGCCTCCAATCGCTCTGAAACGCTCATTTTTGACATAAACCACTTTTCACCTTTAATGAATGAAATTCCAGGTAAAACTCCTTTGCCATGAAGAAGATCCAAATTCAACCAGTTCAGGCTAGTAAACCTGTTTGAAAGACCTTTTTTCAGTGAAATGCAGCTTAGTGCAAAAACAGGCTGCTCTCGCTCTGAAACGCTCATTTTTCACAAAAGCCACTTTTCAGCGCTAAAACAGCCTCCAATCGCTCTGAAACGCTCATTTTTGACATAACCCACTTTTCAGCCTTATAGGCGACTGTACAGTGCAAAAACAGCCTCCTCTCGCTCTGAAACGCTCATTTTTCACATAAGCCACTTTTCAGTGCTAAAACAGCCTCCAATCGCTCTGAAACGCTCATTTTTGACATAAGCCACTTTTCACCTTTAATGAATGAAATTCCAGGTAAAAACTCCTTTGCCATGAAGAAGATCCAAATTCAACAAGTTCAGTCTAGTAAACCTGTTTGAAAGACCTTTTTTCAGTGAAATGCAGCTTAGTGCAAAAACAGGCTGCTCTCGCTCTGAAACGCTCATTTTTCACAAAAGCCACTTTTCAGCGCTAAAACAGCCTCCAATCGCTCTGAAACGCTCATTTTTGACATAACCCACTTTTCAGCCTTATAGGCGACTGTACAGTGCAAAAACAGCCTCCTCTCGCTCTGAAACGCTCATTTTTGACATAACCCACTTTTCAGCCTTAATGAATGAAATTCCAGGTAAAAACTCCTTTGCCATGAAGAAGATCCAAATTCAACAAGTTCAGGCTAGTAAACCTGTTTGAAAGACCTTTTTTCAGTCAAATGCAGCTTAGTGCAAAAACAGGCTGCTCTCGCTCTGAAACGCTCATTTTTCACATAAGCCACTTTTCAGTGCTAAAACAGTCTCCAATCGCTCTGAAACGCTCATTTTTGACATAAGCCACATTTCACCTTTAATGAATGAAATTCCAGGTAAAAACTCCTTTGCCATGAAGAAGATCCAAATTCATGAAGTTCAGGCTAGTAAACCTGGTTGAAAGACCTTTTTTCAGTGAAATGCAGCTTAGTGCAAAAACAGGCTGCTCTCGCTCTGAAACGCTCATTTTTCACATAAGCCACTTTTCAGCCTTAGGCGACTGTACAGTGCTAAAACAGCCTCCTCTCGCTCTGAAACGCTCATTTTTCACATAAGCCACTTTTCAGCCTTAGGCGACTGTACAGTGCTAAAACAGCCTCCTATCGCTCTGAAACGCTCATTTTTGACATAACCCACTTTTCAGCCTTAATGAATTAAATTCCAGGTAAAAACTCCTTTGCCATGAAGAAGATCCAAATTCAACAAGTTCAGTCTAGTAAACCTGTTTGAAAGACCTTTTTTCAGTGAAATGCAGCTTAGTGCAAAAACAGGCTGCTCTCGCTCTGAAACGCTCATTTTTCACATAAGCCACTTTTCAGCCTTAGGCGACTGTACAGTGCTAAAACAGCCTCCTATCGCTCTGAAACGCTCATTTTTGACATAACCCACATTTCAGCCTTAATGAATTAAATTCCAGGTAAAAACTCCTTTGCCATGAAGAAGATCCAAATTCAACAAGTTCAGTCTAGTAAACCTGTTTGAAAGACCTTTTTTCAGTGAAATGCAGCTTAGTGCAAAAACAGGCTGCTCTCGCTCTGAAACGCTCATTTTTCACATAAGCCACTTTTCAGCCTTAGGCGACTGTACAGTGCTAAAACAGCCTCCTATCGCTCTGAAACGCTCATTTTTGACATAACCCACTTTTCAGCCTTAATGAATGAAATTCCAGGTAAAAACTCCTTTGCCATGAAGAAGATCCAAATTCAACAAGTTCAGGCTAGTAAACCTGTTTGAAAGACCTTTTTTCAGTGAAATGCAGCTTAGTGCAAAAGCAGGCTGCTCTCGCTCTGAAACGCTCATTTTTCACATAAGCCACTTTTCAGTGCTAAAACAGCCTCCAATCGCTCTGAAACGCTCATTTTTGACATAAGCCACTTTTCAACTTTAATGAATGAAATTCCAGGTAAAAACTCCTTTGCCATGAAGAAGATCCAAATTCATGCAGTTCAGGCTAGTAAACCTGGTTGAAAGACCTTTTTTCAGTGAAATGCAGCTTAGTGCAAAAACAGGCTGCTCTCGCTCTGAAACGCTCATTTTTCACATAAGCCACTTTTCAGCCTTAGGCGACTGTACAGTGCTAAAACAGCCTCCAATCGCTCTGAAACGCTCATTTTTGACATAAGCCACTTTTCACCTTTAATGAATGAAATTCCAGGTAAAAACTCCTTTGCCATGAAGAAGATCCAAATTCAACCAGTTCAGGCTAGTAAACCTGTTTGAAAGACCTTTTTTCAGTGAAATGCAGCTTAGTGCAAAAACAGGCTGCTCTCGCTCTGAAACGCTCATTTTTCACATAAGCCACTTTTCAGCGCTAAAACAGCCTCCAATCGCTCTGAAACGCTCATTTTTGACATAAGCCACTTTTCAGTGCTAAAACAGCCTCCAATCGCTCTGAAACGCTCATTTTTGACATAAGCCACTTTTCACCTTCAATGAATGAAATTCCAGGTAAAAACTCCTTTGCCATGAAGAAGATCCAAATTCATGCAGTTCAGGCTAGTAAACCTGGTTGAAAGACCTTTTTTCAGTGAAATGCAGCTTAGTGCAAAAACAGGCTGCTCTCGCTCTGAAACGCTCATTTTTCACATAAGCCACTTTTCAGCCTTAGGCGACTGTACAGTGCTAAAACAGCCTCCTCTCGCTCTGAAACGCTCATTTTTCACATAAGCCACTTTTCAGCCTTAGGCGACTGTACAGTGCTAAAACAGCCTCCTATCGCTCTGAAACGCTCATTTTTGACATAACCCACTTTTCAGCCTTAATGAATTAAATTCCAGGTAAAAACTCCTTTGCCATGAAGAAGATCCAAATTCAACAAGTTCAGTCTAGTAAACCTGTTTGAAAGACCTTTTTTCAGTGAAATGCAGCTTAGTGCAAAAACAGGCTGCTCTCGCTCTGAAACGCTCATTTTTCACAAAAGCCACTTTTCAGCGCTAAAACAGCCTCCAATCGCTCTGAAACGCTCATTTTTGACATAACCCACTTTTCAGCCTTATAGGCGACTGTACAGTGCAAAAACAGCCTCCTCTCGCTCTGAAACGCTCATTTTTGACATAACCCACTTTTCAGCCTCAATGAATGAAATTCCAGGTAAAAACTCCTTTGCCATGAAGAAGATCCAAATTCAACAAGTTCAGGCTAGTAAACCTGTTTGAAAGACCTTTTTTCAGTCAAATGCAGCTTAGTGCAAAAACAGGCTGCTCTCGCTCTGAAACGCTCATTTTTCACATAAGCCACTTTTCAGTGCTAAAACAGTCTCCAATCGCTCTGAAACGCTCATTTTTGACATAAGCCACTTTTCACCTTTAATGAATGAAATTCCAGGTAAAAACTCCTTTGCCATGAAGAAGATCCAAATTCATGAAGTTCAGGCTAGTAAGCCTGGTTGAAAGACCTTTTTTCAGTGAAATGCAGCTTAGTGCAAAAACAGGCTGCTCTCGCTCTGAAACGCTCATTTTTCACATAAGCCACTTTTCAGCCTTAGGCGACTGTACAGTGCTAAAACAGCCTCCTCTCGCTCTGAAACGCTCATTTTTCACATAAGCCACTTTTCAGCCTTAGGCGACTGTACAGTGCTAAAACAGCCTCCTATCGCTCTGAAACGCTCATTTTTGACATAACCCACTTTTCAGCCTTAATGAATTAAATTCCAGGTAAAAACTCCTTTGCCATGAAGAAGATCCAAATTCAACAAGTTCAGTCTAGTAACCCTGTTTGAAAGACCTTTTTTCAGTGAAATGCAGCTTAGTGCAAAAACAGGCTGCTCTCGCTCTGAAACGCTCATTTTTCACATAAGCCACTTTTCAGCGCTAAAACAGCCTCCAATCGCTCTGAAACGCTCATTTTTGACATAAACCACTTTTCACCTTTAATGAATGAAATTCCAGGTAAAACTCCTTTGCCATGAAGAAGATCCAAATTCAACCAGTTCAGGCTAGTAAACCTGTTTGAAAGACCTTTTTTCAGTGAAATGCAGCTTAGTGCAAAAACAGGCTGCTCTCGCTCTGAAACGCTCATTTTTCACAAAAGCCACTTTTCAGCGCTAAAACAGCCTCCAATCGCTCTGAAACGCTCATTTTTGACATAACCCACTTTTCAGCCTTATAGGCGACTGTACAGTGCAAAAACAGCCTCCTCTCGCTCTGAAACGCTCATTTTTCACATAAGCCACTTTTCAGTGCTAAAACAGCCTCCAATCGCTCTGAAACGCTCATTTTTGACATAAGCCACTTTTCACCTTTAATGAATGAAATTCCAGGTAAAAACTCCTTTGCCATGAAGAAGATCCAAATTCAACAAGTTCAGTCTAGTAAACCTGTTTGAAAGACCTTTTTTCAGTGAAATGCAGCTTAGTGCAAAAACAGGCTGCTCTCGCTCTGAAACGCTCATTTTTCACAAAAGCCACTTTTCAGCGCTAAAACAGCCTCCAATCGCTCTGAAACGCTCATTTTTGACATAACCCACTTTTCAGCCTTATAGGCGACTGTACAGTGCAAAAACAGCCTCCTCTCGCTCTGAAACGCTCATTTTTGACATAACCCACTTTTCAGCCTTAATGAATGAAATTCCAGGTAAAAACTCCTTTGCCATGAAGAAGATCCAAATTCAACAAGTTCAGGCTAGTAAACCTGTTTGAAAGACCTTTTTTCAGTCAAATGCAGCTTAGTGCAAAAACAGGCTGCTCTCGCTCTGAAACGCTCATTTTTCACATAAGCCACTTTTCAGTGCTAAAACAGTCTCCAATCGCTCTGAAACGCTCATTTTTGACATAAGCCACATTTCACCTTTAATGAATGAAATTCCAGGTAAAAACTCCTTTGCCATGAAGAAGATCCAAATTCATGAAGTTCAGGCTAGTAAACCTGGTTGAAAGACCTTTTTTCAGTGAAATGCAGCTTAGTGCAAAAACAGGCTGCTCTCGCTCTGAAACGCTCATTTTTCACATAAGCCACTTTTCAGCCTTAGGCGACTGTACAGTGCTAAAACAGCCTCCTCTCGCTCTGAAACGCTCATTTTTCACATAAGCCACTTTTCAGCCTTAGGCGACTGTACAGTGCTAAAACAGCCTCCTATCGCTCTGAAACGCTCATTTTTGACATAACCCACTTTTCAGCCTTAATGAATTAAATTCCAGGTAAAAACTCCTTTGCCATGAAGAAGATCCAAATTCAACAAGTTCAGTCTAGTAAACCTGTTTGAAAGACCTTTTTTCAGTGAAATGCAGCTTAGTGCAAAAACAGGCTGCTCTCGCTCTGAAACGCTCATTTTTCACATAAGCCACTTTTCAGCGCTAAAACAGCCTCCAATCGCTCTGAAACGCTCATTTTTGACATAAGCCACTTTTCACCTTTAATGAATGAAATTCCAGGTAAAACTCCTTTGCCATGAAGAAGATCCAAATTCAACCAGTTCAGGCTAGTAAACCTGTTTGAAAGACCTTTTTTCAGTGAAATGCAGCTTAGTGCAAAAACAGGCTGCTCTCGCTCTGAAACGCTCATTTTTCACAAAAGCCACTTTTCAGCGCTAAAACAGCCTCCAATCGCTCTGAAACGCTCATTTTTGACATAACCCACTTTTCAGCCTTATAGGCGACTGTACAGTGCAAAAACAGCCTCCTCTCGCTCTGAAACGCTCATTTTTCACATAATCCACTTTTCAGCCTTAGGCGACTGTACAGTGCTAAAACAGCCTCCTATCGCTCTGAAACGCTCATTTTTGACATAACCCACATTTCAGCCTTAATGAATTAAATTCCAGGTAAAAACTCCTTTGCCATGAAGAAGATCCAAATTCAACAAGTTCAGTCTAGTAAACCTGTTTGAAAGACCTTTTTTCAGTGAAATGCAGCTTAGTGCAAAAACAGGCTGCTCTCGCTCTGAAACGCTCATTTTTCACATAAGCCACTTTTCAGCCTTAGGCGACTGTACAGTGCTAAAACAGCCTCCTATCGCTCTGAAACGCTCATTTTTGACATAACCCACTTTTCAGCCTTAATGAATGAAATTCCAGGTAAAAACTCCTTTGCCATGAAGAAGATCCAAATTCAACAAGTTCAGGCTAGTAAACCTGTTTGAAAGACCTTTTTTCAGTGAAATGCAGCTTAGTGCAAAAACAGGCTGCTCTCGCTCTGAAACGCTCATTTTTCACATAAGCCACTTTTCAGCGCTAAAACAGCCTCCAATCGCTCTGAAACGCTCATTTTTCACATAAGCCACTTTTCAGCCTTAGGCGACTGTACAGTGCTAAAACAGCCTCCTATCGCTCTGAAACGCTCATTTTTGACATAACCCACTTTTCAGCCTTAATGAATTAAATTCCAGGTAAAAACTCCTTTGCCATGAAGAAGATCCAAATTCAACAAGTTCAGTCTAGTAAACCTGTTTGAAAGACCTTTTTTCAGTGAAATGCAGCTTAGTGCAAAAACAGGCTGCTCTCGCTCTGAAACGCTCATTTTTCACATAAGCCACTTTTCAGCGCTAAAACAGCCTCCAATCGCTCTGAAACGCTCATTTTTGACATAAGCCACTTTTCACCTTTAATGAATGAAATTCCAGGTAAAACTCCTTTGCCATGAAGAAGATCCAAATTCAACCAGTTCAGGCTAGTAAACCTGTTTGAAAGACCTTTTTTCAGTGAAATGCAGCTTAGTGCAAAAACAGGCTGCTCTCGCTCTGAAACGCTCATTTTTCACATAATCCACTTTTCAGCCTTAGGCGACTGTACAGTGCTAAAACAGCCTCCTATCGCTCTGAAACGCTCATTTTTGACATAACCCACATTTCAGCCTTAATGAATTAAATTCCAGGTAAAAACTCCTTTGCCATGAAGAAGATCCAAATTCAACAAGTTCAGTCTAGTAAACCTGTTTGAAAGACCTTTTTTCAGTGAAATGCAGCTTAGTGCAAAAACAGGCTGCTCTCGCTCTGAAACGCTCATTTTTCACATAAGCCACTTTTCAGCCTTAGGCGACTGTACAGTGCTAAAACAGCCTCCTATCGCTCTGAAACGCTCATTTTTGACATAACCCACTTTTCAGCCTTAATGAATGAAATTCCAGGTAAAAACTCCTTTGCCATGAAGAAGATCCAAATTCAACAAGTTCAGGCTAGTAAACCTGTTTGAAAGACCTTTTTTCAGTGAAATGCAGCTTAGTGCAAAAGCAGGCTGCTCTCGCTCTGAAACGCTCATTTTTCACATAAGCCACTTTTCAGTGCTAAAACAGCCTCCAATCGCTCTGAAACGCTCATTTTTGACATAAGCCACTTTTCAACTTTAATGAATGAAATTCCAGGTAAAAACTCCTTTGCCATGAAGAAGATCCAAATTCATGCAGTTCAGGCTAGTAAACCTGGTTGAAAGACCTTTTTTCAGTGAAATGCAGCTTAGTGCAAAAACAGGCTGCTCTCGCTCTGAAACGCTCATTTTTCACATAAGCCACTTTTCAGCCTTAGGCGACTGTACAGTGCTAAAACAGCCTCCAATCGCTCTGAAACGCTCATTTTTGACATAAGCCACTTTTCACCTTTAATGAATGAAATTCCAGGTAAAAACTCCTTTGCCATGAAGAAGATCCAAATTCAACCAGTTCAGGCTAGTAAACCTGTTTGAAAGACCTTTTTTCAGTGAAATGCAGCTTAGTGCAAAAACAGGCTGCTCTCGCTCTGAAACGCTCATTTTTCACATAAGCCACTTTTCAGCGCTAAAACAGCCTCCAATCGCTCTGAAACGCTCATTTTTGACATAAGCCACTTTTCAGTGCTAAAACAGCCTCCAATCGCTCTGAAACGCTCATTTTTGACATAAGCCACTTTTCACCTTCAATGAATGAAATTCCAGGTAAAAACTCCTTTGCCATGAAGAAGATCCAAATTCATGCAGTTCAGGCTAGTAAACCTGGTTGAAAGACCTTTTTTCAGTGAAATGCAGCTTAGTGCAAAAACAGGCTGCTCTCGCTCTGAAACGCTCATTTTTCACATAAGCCACTTTTCAGCCTTAGGCGACTGTACAGTGCTAAAACAGCCTCCTCTCGCTCTGAAACGCTCATTTTTCACATAAGCCACTTTTCAGCCTTAGGCGACTGTACAGTGCTAAAACAGCCTCCTATCGCTCTGAAACGCTCATTTTTGACATAACCCACTTTTCAGCCTTAATGAATTAAATTCCAGGTAAAAACTCCTTTGCCATGAAGAAGATCCAAATTCAACAAGTTCAGTCTAGTAAACCTGTTTGAAAGACCTTTTTTCAGTGAAATGCAGCTTAGTGCAAAAACAGGCTGCTCTCGCTCTGAAACGCTCATTTTTCACAAAAGCCACTTTTCAGCGCTAAAACAGCCTCCAATCGCTCTGAAACGCTCATTTTTGACATAACCCACTTTTCAGCCTTATAGGCGACTGTACAGTGCAAAAACAGCCTCCTCTCGCTCTGAAACGCTCATTTTTGACATAACCCACTTTTCAGCCTCAATGAATGAAATTCCAGGTAAAAACTCCTTTGCCATGAAGAAGATCCAAATTCAACAAGTTCAGGCTAGTAAACCTGTTTGAAAGACCTTTTTTCAGTCAAATGCAGCTTAGTGCAAAAACAGGCTGCTCTCGCTCTGAAACGCTCATTTTTCACATAAGCCACTTTTCAGTGCTAAAACAGTCTCCAATCGCTCTGAAACGCTCATTTTTGACATAAGCCACTTTTCACCTTTAATGAATGAAATTCCAGGTAAAAACTCCTTTGCCATGAAGAAGATCCAAATTCATGAAGTTCAGGCTAGTAAGCCTGGTTGAAAGACCTTTTTTCAGTGAAATGCAGCTTAGTGCAAAAACAGGCTGCTCTCGCTCTGAAACGCTCATTTTTCACATAAGCCACTTTTCAGCCTTAGGCGACTGTACAGTGCTAAAACAGCCTCCTCTCGCTCTGAAACGCTCATTTTTCACATAAGCCACTTTTCAGCCTTAGGCGACTGTACAGTGCTAAAACAGCCTCCTATCGCTCTGAAACGCTCATTTTTGACATAACCCACTTTTCAGCCTTAATGAATTAAATTCCAGGTAAAAACTCCTTTGCCATGAAGAAGATCCAAATTCAACAAGTTCAGTCTAGTAACCCTGTTTGAAAGACCTTTTTTCAGTGAAATGCAGCTTAGTGCAAAAACAGGCTGCTCTCGCTCTGAAACGCTCATTTTTCACATAAGCCACTTTTCAGCGCTAAAACAGCCTCCAATCGCTCTGAAACGCTCATTTTTGACATAAGCCACTTTTCACCTTTAATGAATGAAATTCCAGGTAAAACTCCTTTGCCATGAAGAAGATCCAAATTCAACCAGTTCAGGCTAGTAAACCTGTTTGAAAGACCTTTTTTCAGTGAAATGCAGCTTAGTGCAAAAACAGGCTGCTCTCGCTCTGAAACGCTCATTTTTCACAAAAGCCACTTTTCAGCGCTAAAACAGCCTCCAATCGCTCTGAAACGCTCATTTTTGACATAACCCACTTTTCAGCCTTATAGGCGACTGTACAGTGCAAAAACAGCCTCCTCTCGCTCTGAAACGCTCATTTTTCACATAAGCCACTTTTCAGTGCTAAAACAGCCTCCAATCGCTCTGAAACGCTCATTTTTGACATAAGCCACTTTTCACCTTTAATGAATGAAATTCCAGGTAAAAACTCCTTTGCCATGAAGAAGATCCAAATTCAACAAGTTCAGTCTAGTAAACCTGTTTGAAAGACCTTTTTTCAGTGAAATGCCAGGTAGCCTCCACTCTGAAACGCTCATTTTTGACATAACCCACTTTTCAGCCTTATAGGCGACTGTACAGTGCAAAAACAGCCTCCTCTCGCTCTGAAACGCTCATTTTTGACATAACCCACTTTTCAGCCTTAATGAATGAAATTCCAGGTAAAAACTCCTTTGCCATGAAGAAGATCCAAATTCAACAAGTTCAGGCTAGGCAGCTTAGTGCAAAAACAGGCTGCTCTCGCTCTGAAACGCTCATTTTTCACATAAGCCACTTTTCAGCCTTAGGCGACTGTACAGTGCTAAAACAGCCTCCTATCTCATAACCCACTTTTCAGCCTTAATGAATGAAATTCCAGGTAAAAACTCCTTTGCCATGAAGAAGATCCAAATTCAACAAGTTCAGGCTAGTAACCTGTTTGAAAGACCTTTTTTCAGTGAAATGCAGCTTAGTGCAAAATGCTCTCGCTCTGAAACGCTCATTTTTCACATAAGCCACTTTTCAGTGCTAAAACAGCCTCCAATCGCTCTGAAACGCTCATTTTTGACATAAGCCACTTTTCACCTTTAATGAATGAAATTCCAGGTAAAAACTCCTTTGCCCAATTCATGCAGTTCAGGCTAGTAAACCTGGTTGAAAGACCTTTTTTCAGTGAAATGCAGCTTAGTGCAAAAACAGGCTGCTCTCGCTCTGAAACGCTCATTTTTCACATAAGCCACTTTTCAGCGCTAAAACAGCCTCCAATCGCTCTGAAACGCTCATTTTTGACATAAGCCACTTTTCAGTGCTAAAACAGCCTCCAATCGCTCTGAAACGCTCATTTTTGACATAAGCCACTTTTCACCTTTAATGAATGAAATTCCAGGTAAAAACTCCTTTGCCATGAAGAAGATCCAAATTCATGCAGTTCAGGCTAGTAAACCTGGTTGAAAGACCTTTTTTCAGTGAAATGCAGCTTAGTGCAAAAACAGGCTGCTCTCGCTCTGAAACGCTCATTTTTCACATAAGCCACTTTTCAGCCTTAGGCGACTGTACAGTGCCTGATCATTTTTCACATAAGCCACTTTCAGCCTTAGGCGACTGTACATACCTATCGCTCTGAAACGCTCATTTTTGACATAACCCACTTTTCAGCCTTAATGAATTAGATTCCAGGTAAAAACTCCTTTGCCATGAAGAAGATCAAATTCAACATCAGTAAACCTGTTTGAAAGACCTTTTTTCAGTGAAATGCAGCTTAGTGCAAAGGCTGCTCTCGCTCTGAAACGCTCATTTTTCACAAAAGCCACTTTTCAGCGCTAAAACAGCCTCCAATCGCTCTGAAACGCTCATTTTTGACATAAGCCACTTACCCACTTTTCAGCCTTAATGAATGAAATTCCAGGTAAAAACTCCTTTGCCATGAAGAAGATCCAAATTCAACAAGTTCAGGCTAGTAAACCTGTTTGAAAGATTCAGTCAAATGCAGCTTAGTGCAAAAACAGGCTGCTCTCCTCTAACCGCTCATTTTTGACATAAGCCACTTTTCACCTTTAATGAATGAAATTCCAGGTAAAAACTCCTTTGCCATGAAGAAGATCCAAATTCAACAAGTTCAGTCTAGTAAACCTGTTTGAAACTTTTTTCAGTGAAATGCAGCTTAGTGCAAAAACAGGCTGCTCTCGCTCTGAAACGCTCATTTTTCACAAAAGCCACTTTTCAGCGCTAAAACAGCCTCCAATCGCTCTGAAACGCTCATTTTGACATAACCCACTTTTCAGCCTTAATGAATGAAATTCCAGGTAAAAACTCCTTTGCCATGAAGAAGATCCAAATTCAACAAGTTCAGGCTAGTAAACCTGTTTGAAAGACCTTTTTTCAGTCAAATGCAGCTT